>NC_072467.1:11618975-11718975 GCF_027596085.1 Anoplopoma fimbria
AACCCACCCTCCCACCAACCAACCAGTCACCCAAGTTACTCATGTGGAACTCACACTGACAAACCTTCCCCCATTCCCTTAACACACATATTTTTTCCCCCTCTATAGACACAAACACACACAAGCTTTCAGTCAATCATGTAAACACGCTCCCTTGTTAAGTTGCTCACACAAGCGTCAGTCACATCTGGAATCTGTGCCACACCTGGGCCAATCTATGAGTTAAAATAATGGCCTTTTGGCACGTTAACTCTGTTAAAACATGACAGGACAGCTAACAATAAGAGCCACAGTGCTCGTCGGATTTGAGGATTTTTGGCAAATAAGAAGCAAGTCAGGGCTTTATGTATCATATAAAAGACAAAACGATTGTCTACTGCAACTTTCTGCAAAATGATGCCCTGTTATATGTGGTGCAACGAGCAGGTAAAGCGGTTCGTTAAGTCAATTTTTTTCCACAAAAGCTGAGTAGCTCTCAAGACACGATTCAGAGTCAAAGCAGCTGCTTCAAACTGATTGCTGTGATTAAAATGCAAAATTTATAACTTTGTGTCTTCTGTGTAGATTCCATATTCTTGTGTATGTCGTTATCTAAACAAAGAATAGACAGAATTACATTATTGTCAACACATAAGATTGGCAGAGCATTTACAGAAAACAGGGCATTTAGATCTCTCTTTCTGTCTTCTCTCTCTCATAAACACACACACACACACACACACACACACACACACACACACACACACACACACAGCCACACTGGGTCAGTGTGTGGCGTGTGCCAGTGATGTATAGCTCTAATAAAGCTGTGACAGTGGCTTTGGAAGGATGAGACTGTGGTCACCACACACACACGCACACACACAAATTGCCACACTCACACATACACGCGCACACACACACACACTGTCAACTACGCCCTTACAATTACAAACCATAAATATAAAAGCATGATAATAGGGCTGCGCATCGTGTCAGGCCTCGATCGATCTGCATTCATTAATGCTTAAGCACCAATTAACTGGCTGAGTAACAGAGAGGGAGAATGGGAGGCAGAAAGGAGATAAAAAGAGGAAAAGAGAGACAGAGAAAGGGTGAAACGGCCGGAGGAGGTCGGAGGGAAGAGAGATGATTGAAAGAAAAATCTGCCTCGCCGTATGTAAATAGAAACTGCCTGACGTCTCAGTGCAGCACTTAATGCCAACGACATGATGACATCCTGTTATTGCATCATCAATTCCTGTCCAGTCGTTCGTCTTGACATGACAATGATACTTTTTCTGTCCTTTTTTTTCTGTCTCTCTTTCCCCACATCCTATCTCTTTTCTGATTCCCCCCCCACACTTTTCGTTCAACTCTAGATCTTTTCCCTTCCACTCTCTCATCTCTTTCTTGTCACCTCGCGTTCCTCTTCTCCCTCCCCTCTTTGTAATTTTCTCTACCGTCTCTCCATTCACAGTCTTGATGTAGATAGACGATGTGATGGATACATATATAATGGTTCTTTTGTCTGGGGCCTGTGACACCCTCTGTCATATAAAATGTCCAGGCCTCTTGTAGTGGAGATTTTCTAAAGTTTGTAGCAAAGTCCCTTCGAGGTCATTCAGGAGTTTTGGTACAAAAGCAAACAAGGAACGTAGGCCTTATTTTGAAAAAAAAGTACAAACTATGATTGTACAGATTATGAACTTCTAGAAACTATCTCCACTCATCACCACTTTTTATTCTTTTTGATCAATAAAAGCTTATCATCTCCTTAATGTTAAAACATATATTTATAGTGGAAATGTTCAATTTTTGAGCTGATATCAACAGAATTGTTACCCACCAGCAGAGATCAATAAAGCACTATACATGCTTTTTCGTAGGTGCTACTTTTAATAAATGTTGTGGAAGTATTGTGATGCTGACTACAATTATATAACCCACAACTAGTCACCTGCTGCCAACTTTCCATATGGAAACCCATAATTTCTGGTAGAATGCTTTGCATTTTGGGATAAAAAAATCTGTGCTGGCCAGGAGACTTTATTTTAGGTCAACTCTGCACATCTGTTCAGAGCTCTCTACAGGCTTTTTAGTTTTCAGATTTCCGTTTTTTTTGTTGATGCACCTTGTCAGCAGATGTTGTGAAAAACTTAAAGTAGGTGCTTCATAGAAATACAATCAAGAAACGCGAGTGCACCCTGCAACTCTCGGTGGGCCACAGCTGTGTTTTTAATCAGCATTTTTTTTTTCCCCTATTGGGATGGAATTAAGCCAGAAATAGAGGATATAGTTAACGCAGTATAATGTCTCAAGATCCTATATGAGTTACAGAAATGGGATGTTTGTGTACAGTATGTCTGTCTAATTAAAGCAATCTCTACAGCAGTGGGATGCTCTGTAATGACATAATCACTGCATTAGCAGGACATCTCAGATATGTATGAATTGATTTTCAGAGTTCATTTGAAAACGAAGAAAGCAGCTACTGGTATGCTTCCCATTGAGTACCATCTAGTGTAGTAGAATAAATTTGTATCTCTATCGTGGAACACATTTTGACATGCAGCATAAGTAAGAGCACAGGTGTAAATAATAAAATGAGTGCTGCTTCAGTCCCAGGATACTGTTATTGTTCGTGCTGGCTCACTGTCACACTGTCATGGCTTATGGGGACATTCCAATGGAACAAAATCCTGTTTCAAAAGATCGTAGTGAACCACACATTGAACCTTGTGTCATTTTCTCATGATATTATCTCTCAACAATCTGTGTATTGGGAGTTCATGTTCTTATTAACTTTTAGTAGACCTCGCATACACTGTGAATTTGCTGGCCTCTTTGGCTTTTCGCAGAATCTCAGAACCCGCCAGTGTGTATATAACTTTATCACTCAAATTGTTACTTACATGGATTTCTAGAAATCAGATTTAATGAGGAGCTGCATTGTATCCAGCTGAAGTGTTCTCTGTTTAAAGGGCTATAAAAAGATTACATCAATAGCGCAAAGTGTGAAAGAATATTTGCTTAGTTCCAGTGTAAACACAGCATTAGATGTTACTGTGCCGGAGATGTGTTGTTGTACACTGTAGCCGTTGAGAGTTTTAAGGAGAAGTGAGCAACTAAAGTTACTTCAAGGTTTTTTGAAGTGGTTATGAAACAGTCTGAATCGAACACTGATTACTCTATATGACCCACATCAACAACAAGACCACCAGCCAGAAAACTCTATATAACTTCTCTGTGGTTATTCTTAATGCCTGTCATCCAGAAACTCCTTTAGTTATGATAGACTGTATAAAATATTGACGTAGTCTCTGTGACATCACCTCAGGTTTCTGAAGAGATGTTTTGAGACGTTCACTGCTGCCTTCAACCTGCCTTCGAACTTCCACCAACTCACCTCGCTGGTCCACCATTCCAAGCTGGGAGCCAACACCGACACCACGCTGCTGGAGGTCTTAGGCCGTATTCCTGGGCCCTCTGAAGGGAAGGGAGGCATAGGAGAACCGGTACCAGGACTGAGCGGAACAGACTGTTAGCGCCTGCTGCAGTAAAAAGAGAGGCTTTCTAAAGGGAGTCTGGCACTCTGAGACACTAATGCTTTGGTTTTTACAGGGACCGCCAAAATCCAAACAAAATTAAAGTTCCTCACAGCAGCTTTTTTTTTAAAAAACAAGCAAGATTGATGCAAAGGGGTGGAGGCAACTAAATCAAAGTTCAGAAGTTTACTGAGCTATCTACATTATAGACCAGGGCACGAAAATAGATGTCATGACAAATGTCAGCAGTTCATCAATATTGCCTCAGGGAACAACATCAGTAATTTGAGGAAACAACCGTGCAAAGCCTTCATCCATCATATTTCTTCTGTGGTTTGGTGAAAGGCAAAATATGCAACTCTGAATCAGCTGCCAAATGTCAAAACACCCCAAAAGAGGACAATTAATTAAAATAAGCCAGTTGAGCACTTCAATGAGAGCAGATGGCTCTTAACAGCCTTTACAACAAACGCACCAAAAAACATAGAGGAATACATTACTTTATGCTGAAAGCAGGCCCCGACTGAGGTAGGCTGTATCAGATCCAACCGATCCGACCATAGAGACACATGGTAATTAACAAAACCTGACGATGAATGATGAACAGGTTTGGCAATTCTGGATGAACTGAGTGCAAATACAAATTAGGTTTGGAGCGAAAACCTACAACATAGTTTCGTCCAAAATTGGCGCTGTATGGTACACATGGCTGTATTCCGCCAGGAAACAGAGTAGAAGAGGTAGTAGAGGTTGGGATCCAGAAACACATCATGAACATTACATTTAATTACATTGTTAGGCTTTATGAAAGCCTGATGTCAGCACCATAGTTGTACTGTTAATATAAAACAAGGTTTCCTCTGACTTTTACTACATTAAATATTCACCTAAGCCACTTCAGAAAGATTTATTGGATTGTCTTCCTGAATGTTTAGGATGCAACATTTAACAAGTATTATTGTAATTATTATATAATTGATCTGCAGAGATTGCAGAGAAATTCTAAATGATTAAGATAAATATTGCTTTAGGACAAAAGAGCATTTGGCAAGAAATGTAAATGTGTTACTGTATATGTCTACAATCCTCATGACTCACTTTTGTTGGATCTTTGTAACAATCTTGTTCAATTAAAAGGCAAATGAATATTCAAAGAATACTTTTTTTTTGCTTACACCTCTTCTCTTTCACACATGAGCACAAACCGGAGCAGCTTTCTATAATGTTCTGCCAAACTGAAAGAGACTGAGCACAGGTTGATTGGATAAAAATGGAACCAAGCATCTGTGCAAGGGTGTGTGTGTGCGTGCCTGTGTGTGTGTGTGTGTAAGTGAGCGTGTAGACAATTACATAAATTGTAAAAACAGAAGATCAGAGGCTTCATCTATTATAGAAGTAAACCATGCAAAGAGGCTGCTTGAAAGCAGGGTTCTCCAGCTCCAGCGTTTTCATTTGAGCTCGACATTGTGTGACTGACTCGAACTCATCGGATCTGCATGAATCAGGTAGATTGCCTAATTTTAATTCAATACAGGAAATTTCGCAGTAAGGTGACGCATGCCTGGACAATAGATCTTTTCAATGGACGAGTCACCACTTTGTTAGCAGCCATATTTACACCCAAATAAATCCATTGAAACATCGCATTAGACAAAAGATCCAGTGTGAACTGAAAGATACGTTTTTACGCATAACCTTTTGGAATACTTTACAAAAAAGTAAACCAAAACAATCACCCGTCCTTCCTGGCTTCTTAATAATGTTGGTTGAACATCATCAACAAAGAAATGTTAATATGATAAGCATAAAGCACTCTGCATAGGTTGAATTGGTGAAACCAGATTATAATGGATATATGGATCTAAAAAATATATCTTTGTTTAATACTATTTTTGAGCATTTTCACATTTATTTCTATAGTTGGTATTTAAGTTGCAGACAGGAAACAAGGAGACGGCAAGGAAAGGGTTCGAGATGCTACACAGGTCCCCTGCCAGATAACTGAAAACTCTGACCTGCTGGTGGCACCTGAGAAAAAGTCAGGCATCACCAAAGTCAGTAGGCTTCATCCTCTGAGGACCACGAATGTCCGTACAAAATTCAATACATCCTGTAGTTGAGAAATTTCAGAGGTGGACTGACAGACATTGCTAAAAAATACTCAGTACAGCAGAGTTTTCTATCCCCGACCTTGAAACAAGCTCACAAACAAACAGCTAAGATACAGTGCTTGTGTTTGAGGCCTGACAACTCCCAGAATATACTGGCCAGTTACAACCAACTCCATTATCCCATCTTTTTTCTCTCGCTTTCTCCTTCCACCATTTCAAAGGCAAGAGGACATTGGAACAGATAAGGTGTTTATTTATGTGGCTTTGACTTGCCTTTCATTTCCCTGCATATCCACTGTATGGGATGAACGCTGTCAGAGCCAGAAGCAGAAGACTATTGTATTTCTTTTTTTTGGTGTCATAGCACAATTCATGCTGCTCACTCGGTTCACACTTCTTCATGTGCAACACATCAACACACTACCGGACTTCCATCAAACAAAGCTGTAGTAAGTCTGGAGGGTAGTGACACATTTTACTATTTCTTATACTCGCACTTTTCAATTTTGGGATTGGTTTTAAACAACGTGAGGATTACTGAGGTGGCCACAGATAATGTTTATAGACTAAAAGACCCACTTTTGTCCATGAAGGTTTTGTCACCACTGAGGAGATGATCACTGTGTGCCTAAAGTAACATATAAAAGATGAGACAGATAGGACAAAAAAAAAAAAGAATAAATAAATAAATGTATTAATTAATAAAAAATGTCATCTTTCCTGGTACACCATGATTTGTCATCTTGATCTGTTTGGCACATCAATATCTTCTACCTTTAACACAGTAATAGCAATTATACAAATCTTATTGATACTTTGTCCCAAAAGGGTAACATAAATAGTATGAATTTGACAGTTTTTTTGAATGCTTATATGTCTGTACCCTGCGTTCCTACATAAAGGTCGGCCATTTTTGTTTTTAGCCAGCGTTTAGCAGTCTGTTGGCAGTAGTCGAAAGCTGCATAGGGATTCAGACTATATTAAATAAACTGTTTGATGATATTTGAGCCGGTCCAGGAGGGATGTGCTGAGTTTCATCTCAGTGGTTCTATACACGTATCAATCTTTAAAAAGCGTATGTGTTTTTAAAAGAGAATTCGCCAACACTTTAATGAAGTGGTGCTTATACATCGAAAGCACTTTGTGACAGCACCACAGCCATTTTAATCAGACAGAGCCTCATATATCACAGCCACACAACATTCATTATAGATTATATAAAACATATAAATACTTAGCTGGTCACTTACATTAAGTTGTAGGTTGGTTTTTTTGGTATCCAGTCAAAAGATATATTTAAAATAAACTAATATCTGTATTTGATTTAAGGATTGATTTAGTATTTTAGTACATATAATATACATATATACATAATAAAACTATGTAGACACCCTCTTGACTGATATATTTCTCCTTTTTAAAGACTTAACATGCCTTATAAAATGAACTGCATAATAATTAGTTAAACCAGTAGGTAATGTCGCTGTTAACAATGACACTTAGACACAAATTTGATTTCAGCACGGTATAATTGTCAGAAATTTAAATTATATGAGGCCATTTTAGAAGCAATAACAATTTCCTTGCCTTAGCATACACTACAATGCACAAGGGTAGCATTTGCTATTCTCAATGAACTGCATGGCATTTGAAAACGGAGCATGTTTGCTCTCTGGAGTAAAATACCGCATTACAACAACATGGACCCCAGTGACCCAAGCCAGAGAATAAAAATGTGTGTATTTGAAACCAAAGCACAAACATGGGCCGGTACTCAAAGAGCTGGAAGGATTATGCTTTGTTGCAGACAGATGCAGCTGCTCTGGGTCAAAATGTAAAATAAGTTCTTATAACCCAAAGAGCAGCACGTTCGAGGTAAAAAATCTATTACTATAAGTGCAGTGTTCCATCAACAGCTTGAAGCAGTGCCTCCAGGTTTTCCTCACTCAACTGGAAAACGATAGTAACAGAAGGGCCTAATGCACACACAGCATGAGGCATTTTAGATTTTTAGTGCTCCTTGTGTAGCTTTCACCCCTACAGAGCTGCTGTGACCCGAGGCTACATGAATGCCATTTCTGAATGCTTGGGTCTTCAAAATGGTTTAGTAAAATACCACTTATTCATACTGCTAAACCACAAAAAAATGGCAATAAACTTTATTTTTTCCTTTCAATTTCCTGGCCAAAAAGACATTTGAATCCGGTGCTCTCTGGATGGCCATTTTTAAAACAATACCAAGATAAACTAAAAAAGGGTGACTGGCTGATTTGCATAAGACTGTTGGCTACTCAAGCTGCTGCACAGTACTTTAACAAAAGGCACATTAACCCCAATAGACCGCATTATGGTCTTCAAAAAAACAGTGAAAGACACACTTGCGACTTTCAAGCCCACTCATCTATCCAGAGAACACCTCACATTGCTGACTATTGACATCCCACCAGCGCCTCATCTGTTTGTCTTTCTGATCTGCGAGCTCTCTGTTCCAAGCTGCAGATACAAGGTGTTCACTAAGGGATATATAATTCATTTGTTTCTATTTGATTTCAAATTTAGATCAGTGGCACATGTAGGAAATGTAAATAGCTGCACCAGGAAAGAAACCCTGCAACAAACTGAAGTGTTTGATATGTATATTGAAGGGGATTTTCAGAAATAATGCAAGTTCTCCGTTAGTGGAAGTTTAGGCGTCGCTAATGGGTGGCATTATGGGTACTGTGGCGGAGTGCTGTTTAGATCAAAGGATGTGTTGTATTTGATTTACAATATTTGTATTTAATTGCTAGGCAAAAAGCAAACAGAAATGAATTTGAAGCTGTTTTTTTGACACCTACGTCTCTTCTCTCACCCCTCACAGGTAGATGGACCAATCTCTGCACAGGAAAGGACTGATGAGAGATGGAACAAACTGCTTCTCCTTCACTTTGTACATCCACCCAGCAGCCGCTGATCAATAGTTACTCATGATGTCTGGCTTTCTGGCTATCTCTCTTTGCTCTGCCTGAACCTTCTCTTTCTCCTCCCTTCCTCTCAATCCTTTGTTCTTATCTGTCATATCCCTCTTTTCTCTCCTCTCTCGTTATGTCTCCTGTCCCTTTCAATCCTCCCACCTTTTTCAGTTCTAAATTTGCCTTCCATTTTTTTCCCCATTCTCCTTTTTCTATTCACTTTCTCAATTTTTTCTCCATCTGACTTCTTTCACCTCTGTCCCTCATTCCATCTTTTTACATTTACTCTCAATCCATTCCCCTCTATCCCATCCCCTTCATCCCTACCGCTCTCCTTTCCCTGCTGTCTCTCATCTCTCGCTCGCACCACAGTAGCTGCCTCTAAGGCAATCAAACAGTGGGAGTTTTCAACACAGCAGATGCGCTGGATGGATGGGAGGATGAGTGGAAGAGGTTAAGGGTGAGCAACACACAGGCTGGAGGCTTGGAGGAGAGAGGACAACCTACACCTGTTTCATGTCAGAAACGTGACAGAAAACAACGGCAAACCACAAGTTTCTAAATCAGTTTTGAAATCTTGTTTTCTAGAAATGTTTAGGGCTTTATATGATTTAAACTAAAGTGTGTAAATACTCTGGTTGTAAAAGTCAGACGAGTCCCTCTTTCACTGTTAACAACATCTCATAACTATACTGTAGTTTTATATTTACAACACAGCAAATTGGAACAAATTGCAGTACTATTGGTAACGTCACAGACATTATCACTTTGGATTCACCGATATGATACGATACCTGGGCTTTTGGTATCGGCCATGTTCCGATCCGATACCAGTGTTTAATTAATATGCTGTAGGCCTCACTACGTGGAAGTGATTCGGATCGGTCTTTTATGCGTTAAGCAACTATTACTTTGCAACTAGCAAATTATGTAAAACAAAGTATAACAAATAAAAAAATTGGTCAAAAATGAGATGTACCAGTTTAAAATCCATATAGTTAATAAACATAGACGTGTGCTGACTAGATTGGCCCCGTTGTTACATCCGATTCCAACATTTTGAATCATTATCGACCTGATATCGGTATCGTTGCAGCCCTCATAATCACCATCACTTAATCACTTAATTACCTCAGTGCAATGAGTCAAATGTTAGCGGTCTATTTGGGTTCAGTCACACAAAGTGTGCGTACACACCGAGCTTGACACAGCTCAACCCCCCCTTTACATATCGCCTGCCCTCCTTGTTATTATTGTTGTTACTGCTACTGCCATGCTAATTAATTCAAGACTCCCCATTATAAAATATAAGTAGCAAAACATAATGCCAAAACCCCGGGGAGCCAAGAGCATAATTACACAACAGATTAATTAGCAAGAGATACTATTGTAATCAATGGTGTGTGACTTGTAAAGCGTCATCACGTGCATGTTAAATGTGGGAAATGGGCTTTGGACTGCTCAAGTGCCTCATCGCTTGACACATCAAAAGAACGTGGAGACTGCATCCAAGGCAGAGTGAACACGAGCTGTTAGTGGGATGAAAGGAGGCTTGTGATGGGGGCATACTGCAGGCAGTGTGTGTGTGTGTGTGTGTGTGTGTGTGTGTGTGTGTGTGTGTGTGTGTGTGTGTGTGAGAGACAAATAAGTGGAAAACATTATTATCATCTCTACATAAAACCCCTGTGAGTGTGCTCTGTGTAAGGGAGATATAATTAAAAACGCCTGTCTCTGTTTGCTCTGTTCAAAATGTACTTAATCTTTTAATCTTTTAAATAATCAAAGATCTTAGTCAGCCCATGCCTATATTTGAATGAGAGCAGACAGGGAGCTAGAAGGACGCGGTGCTGTCCATGGTGCTGAAAGTAGCTCACCGCAGCGTCCAGTCGCCTACAGGCGCTTGGTTCTGGCTCTGTCCTCTCTGTGAGGATTGATTCATTATGATCGGGCCGGCGGGCGACTGTAGCTTTCAACCGTTAACGCCCGGGAAAAAAACATCTCAAACATCTACAGAAATGACTCCCGGTGCGGCTTATATTCAACTTTTGCGTGTGGCCTCACAGACACAGAAGATTACACATAGACATTAAAAAAAAAAAAAAAAAAAAAAAAGGCGCTATACCTGTATAGTTTGGCGGTTGTAGACTTTCACTACGTGGAAGTTAAAACTGTAAATCCCTTTGCGCGGCGCGATGAAGTTACTTCTCTCCTCGTCAAAGTTCTTCCCAACGTTCACTAGAACCTAAAAAGGAAGATGGAAAGATGGAAAGAAAGAAAGAAAGAAAGAAAGACGACATTTCATTGATAATATTGCTTCAGCCAGCTCGTGTCTTTCACAGTGTTTGCACTAAGTCAGCCATATAACCCGCACGTTAAAAAGCAAACAATCCCAAATGTTTTCATGTAGACTTATACAGATAAAAAACACACAGACGCCCAACTGACAAAATGTATTCTCAGGATTATACCATGATATATTGACAGGGAGAGAAACAATGCCACTCTTGTACATTTTACTTATTGTACTTCAGTGAATCATCAAAGTTATTTTTTGTTAGAGGGCTATAAAGGGCCCCTGTGGCCCCGGACCACACATTCAGATTCACTGATGTAGTGGAATAACTCTCTGCTTTTATCCCCCCCCCTCCCCGACAGAACTTCCAAACTTTATGGGAAATGAAAGGGAACTTAATCAATCTTTCAAATTGAGTTTTCAATTATGCATTTCTGCAGCCAAATGCCTGGTTTTATGGGTGGAGGCGAACTATGGCGTGTAATTGGAACGGCAGTTTGAGAGAGAGTTAACCTTTAACGGCAGCCGGGTAGGACCAAGTCCTCGCGACCTGCCGTTACTAAATTATTTGGCGAGATGTCAGTTCCCATATCCGATATTGTCAGCTCAGAACAAAAGTTGAAATATTCAAAAAGGCTTGCCTTCGAAGGCTATACTCTCCCGACCACTTTGGGAACGGATTACTTGAATTGTTACCCACACAGATTCCTCTCCGCTCCACTCTCAGGTCCAGTGGGGCTGCTGTCTATGAGCCACCGTATCCGTCCTGGATTCCTGCTTTTAATACGTTACGACAATATGCTCCTAGACTAAGTTCAACCCTCATTGCGCATAGCTTTTTATTTATTATTATTATTATTATTATTATTATTATTATTATTATTATTATTATATCCATAAAGAGACCAAATGAAACAGCCTGAGGGAGGTCGAATACTGTTTCTGCAAACTATGTGACATGTTTCCCCCTCCATCCATTACCAGCTAAAGTTGTCGTTTTCCATAAAGTAGACAAATAAATGCCACACCAGGTGAGACGCAGGCCACACGTGAAACACACGCACGCCCATCTGAAACTTCACATGTCCGCTGATCTAGGGCCTATATCATTCCTTAATGATGTAGTCTATTCCTTAAAAAAAAAAAAAAAAAAAAGACCTAAAACTGACAAGAATGGCTGAAAACAAGTATAAACTTACTTTGCTTATTTGATTTTATTTTATTTTTTCAAAAAAGCGACAAAGTAGAAACGAATATAATATTTCTCCGTCCTACCCGGTCGAAGTAGATGACCATGGTCCGGTTGCTCATCTCGGAGGGTTCGTGGTTGGTGTTCCGGACCGCGGAGAACGCCACCTTGGCGCTGCCCGAGCGCACCGAGATCCCGAGCGCGGTGCCCGTGGGGTCCGCGGCCGGGTTGGAGTCGCACACCACGAGGCACTTCCCCTCCAGGACGATTGGTTCCGTCTCGTTCTGCGCGCGGGCCGGGCTAGCCGCGAGCCACACGGCGCTCAGCAAGCAAAGCGCCAACATACCGGACCGGAACCAGGAGCTGCTGCGGTCGTCTTCGCGCCTTACAACCCCGCGGGTCTATTCCTCCCTTGGAAGAAAAAAAAATGTAAAAAAGTAATGTCGGAAGAGTTTCCCAGGTGTTCCCCAGAAGAACCGTGAGGAGGCTGGTCTGACAGCTAGACGCCGCTCCGCTGTGTGTCTTCAGTCAGCCCGCTGCAAACGGTTTCTCCCTCGCGGACACTCTTGGAGGGCGACCCAGACGGTTTGTTTTTCGACGTCTCTCTTTTTTTTTTTTTTTTTTTTTTTTTTTTTTTTTTTTTTTTTTTTTATTTCTTTCGAAAATCAGTTTCTCCGGTTCCAGTCGCCAGTTTTCACCTGTTCTTTTCCTCTTTTCTTTTTTTTTCTTTTTTTTTACACTCACTTCTCAGCAGCTTTTTCTGTCACTTGGAAACACAATAAGCAGGAGTCGCGCGCGGTGCGGAGGGGCCCTGGACGAGTGACGAGGCAGCAGAACTCATAGCGCGCGCGGGTGGTGGTGGCGGTGGTGGTGGTGGTGGTGGGGGGAGCTCCGTCTGCCGTCTTTCGCGCGCGCTTGAATTATTGATATGTGAGATATGAGAGTTTCAAACACAAAAGGCTCGGGAGGAATAGACGCAGCGCGCGAGTGCAAGATGCTCCCGCCCCTGGTCCTACTTTTTTTTTTTTTTTTTTTTTTTTTTTTATAAAACAAACTCCTCCCCCCCCCCCCCCCCCCCCCCCCGGTAACTGAGACCCATCATCGGATTAGCGCGTGCGCGTCTTCGATATTTTCCAATCGCTGCGTGCCGACCGCCCCCTCCCCGCCCCATCACTTTATCTAGCATCTCTCTCTCTCTCTCTCTCTCTCTCTCTCTCTCTCTCTCTCTCTCCTCTGCTTTCACCCTCCCCTTGTCTTGAACATGTTCTATCTATCTATCTATCTATCTATCTATCTATCTATCTATCTATCTATCTATCAAAAGTCAATGATCCTATATCTTACATGTTTTGGCTCTCTTTCATCCCCCTCTCTCTCTGCTCTCTTTCATCCCCCTCTCTCTCTCTCTCTTTCTCTCTCGCTCTCTCTCCCTCTTTCCTTTTCCTGTCTTACTCACCTTTCCAAAACACACACACACACACACACACACACACACACACACACACACACACACACACACACACACATCTTCTCAGCATCTTACAGGCAGCAGTCATAATAGAGGAGGAGCCATGTAAAATGAACAGACATGGTCCACACTTATGATGTGTTCCGCCATTATCAACACAATCATAATCATAATTATCTTCATCATCTGTAAAGCAGACGACTGACTGAAAGCGGAGTGTCTCAAACTGCTCTGCAACCAGCAAGCAGAGATCACACAGGGTGTGTAAATACTTCTCCAAGCTATATGTAAAACATAAAAGTTTGCAGGGGGATTTAATTAGGGCCGCAAACGTGCGCAAACAGTCATGGTTTAAGCATAGTGGTTTAAAAATAAATACCTAAATATCAGGAAACATCAGGGATCTTTGCTATGGTGGCAGCCGTAAAAGACACCTCAGGGAGGTGCAGCAATGCAGAAAGTGTGCCAAATGAGCACCACTGGGAACCAAAACCAACAGGGACACACAAACATGACGGGCAGCCTTTAAAGGAGTATTCCAGTGAAACAGTATTAAAACAATGGTCCAATTTCATGCAGCAGAGGGCGAGAGGGGAGCAGAGGGTCAAGCTCCAAAAACGCTATACCCTACACTTCCCAACCTCGACAACATCTTTTCAAACTTCGGTGGAAAATGTGTAGCATAGAAGCCTACTAAGAAGTTTATTCAATTGTTCTCACTCTTAATAAAGCTGCCTAACAAGAGCCACATGATTCGTCTCATGCTACTGTTTTCACAGTGTCTGTGGTGAGCTCCATTAGTTGCGAGCCATCAAAGATTGCTTCATGCGGGTCAAGAGTGATCACTGTTTCTGACATAAAGTTCAGTCAAAAAGTGCAAGAAATTGGGATGTTATTGAGCAGATCTAGACATTAGCAATCAAACTTTTTTTACACAAAGTTTTTAGATGTGGGAGAATCTGCAGTTTTTGCTTGGAGTTACTCTGAAGGTAAAAACATAACATTGACCCGAAGAAGTAGGCTGACCAAAGGAAGTAACAGAAGAGAGAATATAATTCCTCTATGGTCTTTGCACAAAGCACAAAAAATGGATAACAATCTTGACGCTGCATACACATATATCAAACAATAATAAAAAAAAAGAAAGAATAAGTTCAATGTCAATGGAAGTCAATGGATAAAGAAAAAGTAAAATATGCACACTGTACAATACACAGTTGAAGAACGACTTCAGCATCTGTTCTCAGTTTGTCCTCTTTCTCCTCAATTTATGCCTCCACTCATCCTCCTCTTTTGCATATTCTTTTTTTTCTTTTCACTCCTTGACACTCGTTTTTTCTCTTTTCATTGCTTTCTTTTTTTTGTTGTTGTTTTTGCTCCTTCCTTTTTGTCTCTCCATGTTGTTGTGTTTTGTTTCTTTATTTCTCCATCCCCCTTTCTCATCATTCTAGTGTTCCTTCTTCTTTTCTCTCTCCCTTTCGCTCCTCCTCCTCACTGTTTCCGTCCCCTCCCTCTCTCTCTCTCTCTCTCTCTCTCTCTCTCTCTCTCTCTTTACAGGATCTCTCTCCATCACGGTTTCCTTCTCCTTCTTACCTTCCTCCTGTCTCTTCTCTCCCCGTCTTTGTCTTCCTCCCTCCCCTCTGCTGCTGTTTCCTTTCTCCCAGGGGTTTCCCTCAGCCTATAATACAAGCTGACGGTGAATGACAGGCCAAAAGGACTTCTCTCAGATGCAGAGGATGCAGGGGACGAGCCACATCTACTCTCTTTCTCTCTCTCTCTCTCTCTCTCTCTCTCTCTCTCTGTCATACACAGGTGTTGTCACACATCCAAATCACCATTTCTTCTCTCCTTCTCACGACCACGTTGCTATTTTGCAGACCACAATTTGTGTGTGTTTGTGTCTTAGCTGTCTGAGGTTGTCACAGGCGCACAGGGGGAACAGAGCTCATTGTTTCTCAGGGTGACACCAGCCTGACTGCAGTTTAACTGGACTGACAGACAGGAACAAGCTGCCACTACACACCCACTTTGTCCATGTGTCTCGGCGTGTGTTCCTTTGTCCGCCATTGGAAATGTGTGTGTGTGTGTGTGTGTATGTTGGTTTGTGCTCGTCAGAGATTAAGGAACGACCGTGGGGATCATATTCATCGCCTCTGGACCACGAGGCCTGTCTTCTTTCCCCAACTGCCTGTCTGTCCACCTGCCAGCCTAATTACCTGTCTGTCTCTCATGCTCGTTTGTCTTTCTGTCTGTCTGTCCGTCTGTCTTTCTGCCTGCTGGCCGATGATGCTCTCTAGCCTCAGACTCTGAGGCTGCGCACTGCTGCCGTGACATTTAGGATGTGAGATCACCAAAGTTTTTCTTTTGGGGGGTAGAGAAGGATAGGAAGAAAAATGATCAAATCAAAGCTAATGTGAGGAAAAGACACATTCCTCTAATCCCAGTTATGAAGATCGCTTTAGGGAACTGTGCTGTGTACTTTGTAGAAAACTATGGCTTTGGTTAGTTGGCATATTGTCCGCAAAGAGTCCTATCCTGTTGTAATGTACTGCACAGAAACGTGCTGTCTGGAAGCGAATAAGGTGTGATTGCTGAAAGGAACTATTTCTATTCGCAGGTCTATTTTAGTCTTACGCATTGTATTATGCGTTGTTTGAGGTTATTATTTCTATAGAAAACAAAGATACATGTAGGCGCATGTAGAATCATTACCTCAGCATAATTGTCAAATTACTTTTGATATTGTGCCACAGTGTCTGAGCCTGTCTACAAGAAAATTGGCTTTTTCCATGTCGTGCATTCAGTATTTATTCTATATGTCCCTTGGTGTCATTTCCCATTAGCCGTGCAGACACTGACTTGAAGCACAGAGTTGGTCCCTTAACTAAGTCATAGAGAGCGCTGCCTTACTTTAAAGTGAACAGTGTGAGGCTTCTCAAAATTTCAGATGTTCAACAGCTTCACTTTCTTCAGTAAAAAAAAAAAAGGATTTGACAGGTGAAGGGGCTCAATATTAACTAACCAAATTTCAGTTTGAATCAAGTTTTTGTTACACTTTATTCAGGCTGAGAATTAAAAAATAATTTTAAACAAATAATGTTCAAAATATACAACTAATCACAATTACGGATACAAATGTATCACACCTCCCACAGCGATTGTCTAATTAAAGATTACCAAACAAGTCTGGGCTGCAGCACTTCCAACATCTGGCTACAGTAGTCACATCGTCCCCACCTACTCACCTACGAGAAAGAGCTGAGCAAGTGAAACCTTCTGTACCCAACACACTGAGACAAACATCTCATGTAAAGGATTGGTAGTGAGCCATCAAACCTCTCTCAGTGGTCACGACCTAATGTTTTTGTTTACGTTTTCTTGGAACACCTTTAATAAGTTCGTCATACTCTTCCATTGTCTGGTAATAATATCTATTTATAATATATCTCTTAATACATTTAACACATACAGAATATTGTAGTTTTACTCCAAAGGTCTTATCATGCACACTTACTTTAGAAGCTTTGTTGGATGTCTTGGTTGCACATATACTGTGTGAAATATAAACAGTAAGCGTGTTACAACCAGGGAATAAGAAGTCGCTTGCTGGAAAATATGTTGGAAAATAGCTACCTGCTAAATACGCTAAAGTCTACCAGGAAGCAGCATTCCAACGTTACCTGCGATGCAAATTCCCTGCAGTTTACAGGACTGAATGATGCTGACTGGACAAAAAGAGACTCTTATTATGGACAATGTTAATTCAGCCTGCATAAAATACTGGTTGCTGCTAGTGTCAGAATTAGGACTAGCTTACTGACTACAATATGAGCAGGATAAATAGAGATGCTAATTGCTGATTCATTCTTGTGATGAGTTCACACCAGCCGCCACGCCAAATTGGGTCAAGCGCATAAAGTGTTGTCGCCAGAGGCCCCTTCTACTTTTCTTCGCGTCTACTTTCGGCTTGCTCAGACCACACATTCTTTATTTCTATTTAGCAGCAGTTATGTTTGTTTATGAAAATGCAAGACCCAAAATGTTTTTTTTTGTAGCTGGCTAGTAGGCTGCCTGCTTTAGCGCCTATCATAACTTTAAATTAATTTAAGCGTTCTCATGAATCATTGGTGCTGGAGGTTTGGTGGCGTAATGACTTCTTGCGCTCTCAGCTGTTTACAGGACTGCATGTTAAGCCAGTGATTTCACTCAGTAATAAGTTAGCTTTCTTTTTTTCCCCTTAAATGATAATACTTTTGAGACAATTTGCAATTGGTCAGTCGTGGAAATGTCAGCAAAGATGAAGTCTACACAAAATGGCTTCATTTTATTTATTATGATTTTAGTATTTATAATGAAAGTACATAGTCTAAAGAAAATGTTCAGAGGTTGCCAAAACCAAAAAGAGGTGATATCAACCTTATTTGTACAATAATCAAGTTACATACAACCGGGTTTTCCAAAAACAACCAGGTTTCAAAAAACACATTTTGATTTGTGTTGATCTGCCGAGTTGGGATTTTTATTTTACTGATAACAAGGCCCGATTTTTGTGCTATATATTTTCCCAGAGTGTAAAACAATCAACCAAAAATAATCGTGTTAAGATCGGAAATGGACTTAAAAGTGCTACTTAAAGGTATCAAGTAAATTATAAATAGGTTGTGAAGAAAATGTGTAGTTAAAACTTCATGCCACGCACATAGTACATGCATACATATACTCAAACAGTTCCCCTCATGTACAAAGACACACACACACACACACTGTGAAGAAAGAGAAATCAGAGGAGAAATCTCCTGTCCCACAGCAAAACAACACACCCACACATGCTTGCACACACACACACCCACACACACACACACACACACACACACACACACACACACACACACACACACACACACACACACACACTAGGCTCCCAGGAAGACAGAGGCAGTCTTCCAGAACGAAGCGTGAAAAACACTCTCACATACACACACATACGCACACACAGCAAGTCAGGTAAGCACAGAGGGATCACGGTTAACCAGGCATCAGTGGGATGTTCTGTCTGGTGAACGTTCGCTACCCTCCTGAGGCCCTCTGGTATGCGGTCTCAGAGTGTGTATGTGTATGTGTGTGTGTGTGTGTGTAGGTGGGTTCATGTGAGCATGCATTCTCATTGCGTCATACATTGCCTCGGTCTGTACAGTACGTTTTTTTCCTACTGTCTCAAAGAGATGGAAGCAGGAGGAATAAAAGCCTAATGCCCTCTGCTTCTAACAGCTAACTGCCCTCTTTTGATTCATTGGGGAGCTTTATCGCTGCTTTCCGATTGCTTGTATATGTCATACATCCCTGAGAAATGGGGGTGACTGTACACAAAGAGAAAAGCAAAGAGGCAGAGGATGCAGTGGACCACTGGGACATTTCACAGCAAGCTTTTTTAGGAGTCATTGGCTGAGCAGGCAAGGAAGCAATAGGCAAAATGGTGACTGATCCCAATTATTCAACAAGCCGATTGCCACACGCTCCTGTTTGCATGCATGGAACTGCGTGTTCCGCCTAATCCCAGTGGAGGCTGAGATAGTTGAGTTAAAATCACAAATGTTACATTCTGAAATCTTTAAATCTTTAATGGAGCCAACAGCAGCTAGATTATTCATGCCTTGAACTCAGGTAGGCTTATCTTGTATCTGGATCAAGCCAGACGGGGACCATGCCTATCAACCTGGAACACTCATATCTAAGTATATAGCTCTGAATGGCCGACTGGTGAAAAATATCTTAAGTGATTATGAAATATGAATTTGTACCTTTTATAACTTTGACAGGTCATTCTTGGCTTTGACAGTTCACAAGGTCCATTTAATCGCATCATCTGGAGCTTTCGATTGTATCACACGGTCATGTTCTGCCAAAACGCTTTCACGCCCAACTCAAGCGATACTTGCGCAGTGGCCCTAAGCTTTAAACTATGACGACCTAGTACCCTTCTAGGGTCAGTTTTGGACGTGTCAGGGATGGCGTGTCGGTTTTCCACTTGTTACATGCATTTCTTTCAGAATAATCTTCACAGGAAGTTGAGTAAACAAAACCACTTAGTTAGGTTTAGGGGAAGAGCGTGGTTGATGTCAACTTGACTGACTAACGACTCACGTAACTACAGAATGACTTAATTAGACCTACAGGGTCTCTTACCAAGCATCGTTTTTTTGGGAGCATAACAACTACTTTTGCACGAGTATATTTATAGATGAATGTACAACAGTTCTAACTTGTTAATATATGTCGAACAACTTTATTACATTATGTTGTAATTACAAATACAGAAAATGTATTCTACCCATCCCAATTTTGATCCTTTACTTAAGTAAAACGAGCAATACTGCATTATCAAATATATGCAAGTAAAGGTCTTGCATTAAATGTTTGAATTAAGTAACATTATATAAGTATAGAGGCAAAATGCACTGAAGATAAATTGCCTTTCCGAGTGTTTTGGTCAGTGTGCTTTTACTGTCTTTGTTACAGTATGTTATTGGATTATTATTATTGATGAGATAATGTTAAGGATCATTTTGTTGGTCAAGATGGAGAAAAATGTAACAAACTTTTCTGCTCTTTTGTTGCTTAGTCCTTAAAAATGCATCAAATTTGATAAACTGATGATAGTTTTTTGTGTAAAAATGTAACTCTGATAAATATAGTGGAGTAAAAAGTACAATATTCCACTCAGAATTGCTATTGAGTTGAAGCATAAAGTAGTATAAAATAGAAATACTCAGGTAAGTATAATATAAGAAGGAAGAAAAAAGACAGAGTCTATTTGTCGAAAAAATATTTTCTCTGCTGACCTTTTTGCAAAACATTGCACAGTATCATAGATTTTTCCTGTTTTTATTGATGTATCAGCATTGTGATGTTCTGATGCAGCAGGGTGGCACAAATCTAATCGGTTGCTTATTATATAGTTGTCCTGGCATTAGATTAATTACCATTCGCTCTATATGCTCTATTTATAGGCGTATTTTTGAAGTGGGGCTGTCATTAAGTGAATTATCTCCTGTCAGCGCATCCAGCACTTCTGTTGAAATAATCAAATTAGATATGTAAAGTGCAGTCTATAATCTCATTTTCTAAACCTGATTACATTTTGTTGACAGGACATTGGTTGGTCTGATGGTTGCTGGGTTTGACAGTCTAGTGCACCGCAAGGTTGTCACGTCCTATAAAAAATAGTCCTCTATTTGCTGAGTAGTTTTCAGGACCATTGGACCAACAGAACAACCTGAAACAGTTGCTTGATTGTAGTACCTAGGGCTAGTCTAGTAGAAAAGTATTTCCCGCTAGAGTTGAACTGTAATTTATATGACAGCTGGAAGGGTTTATAAGCCAGACAAGTTCAACAGACAAATGGAAATTTACAGGTTTAATCACAACTATATTTCTAAAGAAAACGTAAGAAGGCAGCGTGCCAGGTCCTTGTTAATCTTTACAGAGGAGCAATGGAAAACATACTGTCTGGAAAAATTACAAACTGGCATGGGATGTGTACGGTACAGGACAAGAGGGCTCTATGGCTGGTTTAATGTAACCACCCAGAACATCATTGGTACCCAACTACTGAGCATAAGTGATATTGGTGAGAATAGGTGCCTGCAAAGAATTTAAGAGATATTAAAAAATCCAACCCAAGGCACAACCTGTTCACTCTGCAACGCTGCCTTCTGGCAAGAGACACAGAAGTATAAGGTGCCATACCACCAGACTTCAGAGCATCTTCTCTCCTCAGGCTGTGAGGCTCCTAATTTAAGTCAGACGGGGCAACAAACAGTCAGACGATCCCATAGGTTGGGGTACCCAACTTGATGCCAACAAGCACCTGCATGGAGCTAATGAGTCAGTCGCAGGGCATGTTCTAAAAAAAACATGAGTCAAACGGTAGAGTTTGGTCTGGCACTGTACATTTGCTGTTTTTTTCTGGCTGCGGAGAGTTGAAAAATGTTCAACTTTGGGTAAACCGCTGCGCTCATTACTGTCACTTTTTACCCATGCTGTCCAATCATAGTTGAGGAGTGACAAGTCAAATACTATTAACAACCGTCACATCCTACATGTAGAGGTGCTGAACAACAGCGAGATGTTTCTTCAGCCACAAAATCTCATTCACCCTCAAAGACAGGAGAGTCCGTCCTCTCTTCCTTTGTGCTTCAGCCCTCCCTTCATTCAGAGCAAGGGCCAGAGTATAACCTACTCTACCTTGTCCGTATACTTTTAATTCTACGTATATTCCATATCATAGCAACCAGACGCAACCAAAGCATCTCAGCAGAAAAAAAAGCAGCGCCTCCAAAGCGCTCTCAAAAGCTCCCTATCCTAATATACGCAGCCTATTAAGTTCAATATTCATTATTTAAAGGTAAACCTAGGTAACATATATTATAGTTTATACCTAACAAGTAGCCCTCCACATTACTATCTATCCTTCGGGTAGCCCTCAGTCTCAGAAAGGTTGGTAAACCATGTTGTAAAGGTTAAGGTGGAGTAAACAACATTGCCATATCAACTAAGAAGGTGATAATATGTCAGTGTTTGATATTGTTTCTGCTATCCTTGGGTGGCAAGAACATCTGTTAATGCAGGTTGAAGTGAGCCAATAGTTCAGCATTTTAGGATTAAACCGTTTTGTATACAGTGTGCAATTTTGAGTTGTATGTCTACCTAACGAGTGGGTTAGTGGATTCTTCTTGTGTTTTTGGTTATAGGGGGCTTAGTTAATGTATGATGTAACATTTTTTGGAACATGTTTTTTATTTGTCATCCTGTAGCTGTGGTTCTTTTCACCTTCCAGAGAGCACTCAGCAGAAACAAGCAACAAATTCCCTAGGAAATCTGCCATTAATATTACATGATATCCATCTACTATCAACAACAAAGTAAAACCACTCAGAGCAGGCATACTTAATATCTGAAACTTTGTCTTGAGTGCATATGTTTTCTCTCTATGTTTAGAAGGCAAATGAAAAGTCTAGCCTGGGTTGCAGCCTGATTTGATCTGGAATGAAAGGTTTTTCTGACTTGTAGATTTAGGAGTGCGTTAGCCATTGGATAAACCCCCACAACTTTAGTCCAGTCCACTTAATTGCTTAGGATCACCCGAGGGTAATTTATATTAGTTCAGATGAAAACATGTTTCAGCACATTATGTGGTTGAGACATGACTCATGCTGAGATGCCCCTCCGTGCACTCAGAGTAAAACATGGCTCAACATCTTTCACGCTGTGTGTCCATCAGTGGCAAACAGAGAAAAAGCGACTCAATGTCAAGGGAATTAGTAATCCTTTTACAGTTTCATAGCTTTAGTATTTAAATAAACCTCATTCTTAATGCGTTCTTCATAAAAATAGAAAAAAAGTCATTTCTCAAACAAATTCAGATGCATTTCTTTTTATCATAAATGATGGCTCATTCTGTAGAAACACATTTTAAATCAACTATCAAACATCTTAGTTGCCTAAAAACCTGATGACCAATTATAATACTGATGGACTCTGAGGTTCAGTCCAAGAAATCTGATTGAAATTGCTAGAACTACATCTATCCCAAGGTAAATCCACATCTTATGAATTCATGGTACACATGATGCAAATGCGCAGCTATAAATCACCAAGTAAAATTATTATGTATACTGCATCACAACATGAAATACATCCTCCATTCTGCCTTGTATAGATGACTAATGTCAAACAATAACCACATTAAGGGATTGATCACTTCATCATAGAACATGTTTATAATTTCCACTCTTTGGAGATCCAGTCTTTCCCTTTATTAGCGTCCTGCCTCAAGTGAATACACATCCTCATCCTCCATTATTCACCAGAAGATGTCCTTGTCACCCAAACTTGTGATCTTTCTTGACAATATACATGCTTTGACCCCCAAAGTCTCTGGGGACGAGCTCAGATCCCTTAAAGGTTTCCTCCCCCTCAGGTGAGCATGGCTTTCCCCATCCTCTATTGGAGACCAACAGTTGACCTCATCGATGTGTTCAGGAATCTTCTGGTCTTTCTTGGTCTCAGATGTCTTTTGACTACACTTTTGAAATAATGCCCTTGCAGCTTATGAAGTGAGAAGGGATGGTTTTATTTTTCATAACAGACCAAAGGCTGTTTTTACCAAAGATGTCTGGAACCTACTCGTCCATTTTGGTGTTGGACGTCCCTTTACATCCTCCTACTGAAGCTCTATTGAAGGTCAAGAGGCGTCTGGGCATCACACGCCTCTAACCACTTTATGGGCTTCCTACTGTGAGCTCGAATTGCTTGGTCTTCCACCAGGGCACAGAAACCATCTTCATGTTGTCTTTGAGGTTTTTCATCTCTCTTACAACTCATACGCTTCAGTCCATCTTTCACAGGAAGTATGAGGAGTAGCGTGGCATTTGTCAGGGTGGTTGTGATAATCTAGCAGATTGTTTGGCTGCTCGTCATATTTGATGATTTAGTCATTCAGTGCTGTTTACAATTCAAATGTTAATTATCATTTATTCCCTCATATCTGTAAATTATGTGAAGAGTAAGGTAACACAGCAGCAATGAGATCATTGGATCTGATTTGCAGTGTTGGAGAAATGTCAGAGGAGGATGTCTGGTTTTGACCTTTCCCTTTTTCTCTAATTCTCACTCATATCCCCAGTGCATACAAAATAAAACTCAATTTCCCACAATTCGACCCCTTTGTGTGTCACGCTAATAGACTGAAGTAACCTGATAGTAGTAGTGGCGTATAAAGAGAAACACTCACCTTGACTCTCCTCTCTCACACCTATCTGATTAGCTGTCATCACCCCTTTCTTTCAGTCTTTATCTCTTTGTCTTTGAGCCTCTTCACGTTACTCCATTCCTCTCTTTATGACCCTAGGTCTCTATAACTCTAACTCTTGCTCACACCGTCTTTTAAATTTCCTAATACACAGTCTCTTTGTAGTTCCCCTACTTTGTGTTAATCCCTCTTCAAAAGTCCAAATTTTATTCTAAGAATTAGAATTAATACAGTGCTACCACAGTCTGGAGCTCATACATACAGGGGATGTGAGGGAGGTTACAGATGGGAAGAGGAATAAGATAATGAATAAAAAAACAAGTGGGGAGGGAGGTGGGAAGAGGCAGAATAATAATTTACCAGTACTCGCAGTAGAGATCTTCTGTGGGGCTTTTTATTTTTACTACCAGATGCATATGGCTCTCAAGTGTTGTGCTTGCATGTAAGTGTGTGTGTTTGTGTGCATCTACTGGCTATATGTCTCCTGTGTACACACTCAGCCTTGTGAACAATAAGAAACCTCCGTAAACTAACAGCCCAAAAATTAAACCTTCACCCGATATTGTCCCCATGGCCTTTACTGTTAACAAACACACCAACCAACACACACACACACACACACACACACACACACACACACACACACACACACACACACACACACACACACATTGGAACATTAATGCCCATTCAGGCCAGGTACATGGAGCTTGCCACCCACACAAAAAGAGTGCAACTAAAACTGGAGGCATACATTCAAACTGTGACTTCTGCAGCCCTTATAAGTCTATCTTATAATTGTTATACTGCATACACAAGTATGTGTAAAGTAAATTTTGGAACACACAATATTGGGTAACAGTGTGACTGTGATATTTCTTTAGTTTCGAGTGAAGGAGTATATACATTTTGTGTAGGATCTGTTTTTGTGTGTTTGTGTGTGTGTCTGAGTGTGTGTGTGTGTGTGTGTGTGTGTGTGTGTGTGTGTGTGTGTGTGTGTGTGTGTGTGTGTGTGTGTGTGTGTGTGTGTGTGTGTTTGTGTGTGTGGTGTGTTTCTGTGTGTGGTCTGTGTAAGGTGTATGTAATAAAGGTTTTCATTTGGTTATGGGGCTGCAGAAGGGCCGTCCAGAGAAGCCTTATATTGGATAGGCTGTGTGTCTGAGGAGAATGGGAAATAACATCAGCCGTCAGGAGAGGAAAAGGTGAAAAATAACCTGTCATCACTTCTCCCTCATTTTCTCTCTCTATCTCATCCCCTACTTGCTAGCTGTCCTCCCTTTCACCTTTGTAGCGTTCCCTCTCTAGCTCACTGGTTCATAGCTTTTCTCGTTTCTCTATTGTCCCTCATTGCTTGTTGCATAGTGCCTCTTTTTCTCTTTATATGGAGGATTATTGATGACAAAACGAAGGAGTAAACACAAGTCAAATTCAAGCGGAAATCATGTGACCATGTTGAGATTTGTGTGGGCCCAGGGATTGATTTGTGAGGAAAACTGAAATGTGCTCCTGTTGTTTGCAAGCCACTGGGATCATGGTTAAATATTACAAGATTATGGTTAATGTCGATTGAAGTTATCGTTTAAAAAAGAAAAGGCTGACTGTCAGTATCGATATGCAAACAGCCATCTCTCAGGTTCAAGTTGCAGGTTTTTGTCAAACTTCTTCCGTCTTTGTTCCTAACGGATGAGAGTCATAATTTACTTGGTAGCTACAGGTCCTTGTCAGGTAGACATAAAGATAGGGGTTTGAGCAAATGCCAAATGCCAAATTTGAACTTTAAAATTTAAAAAAATGTACATTGTTTAAAAAAATAAAAAGATATTACCAAACTGGTTAAGCCTCTAGGGGCCCGACAAGCACCAGACTTACTATGTATCAACAGATTTGAGCAGATTTAATTGAACACAAAAGGGCATATAATATTGACTAGCATGATAAATCTCATTGATCTTGAGACCCTGAAGCTGAACTGAACTCTAGGAGCAAAATATGTGTTGTCACACTACTTAGCTTTTCAGACTGATAACTTATTAGTTTAGTCATTAAACTTCCATAGATTTCCTCTCTTTTTCTCTAAACCTATATCTGTTTTCCTTCCCCTTGGATTTTTACTCTCCCCTGAAAGAACAGAATGTGAAGCAAATCTGTGCGTTTGTTAAAGAAGAGGACCAGCGAACACACACAAAACCCTATCACAAAGGATGAAAGATGATTAAAGGTGAGAGGGTTAAAGTGTAGACGACCAAGCGTCTGTTAGCATGACAGTTGGAAGGCGGGGGAAAGATAGGACTTGCGAGACGAGTGTGAGAGCGGGAGCGAGGGTGGTAAATTGAAAGAAAAAATGTGGGAGAGGTGAGAAAAACCAAGATATATATATAGCTGTAAGGCAGGTGCAGCTTTGATGCAGAGTGATCATGGTGGAGGAATTGTTTTGTGAAATGTGTACTGTATGTGAAGAGTATCCAGCTGCATATGAAATATGTGACACAACGACTATAATTATTTCATTAATTGAAGGATTGATCAGCTGATTGATTCACTGTCCATTGAACAAACATATGGCAGACAGGGAGAGCTATGAAACTTTAACTTAACACGCACACAGTACAGCCGTTTGTTGTCAGAAATAGATTTATTTTTTGCTCTGATCAACTGTTCCGAACAGCTTTTTTCATGATGTAAATTTTCTAAAGTCCTAGGAGATGTGTGAAGTGGGCAGGCATCGAGAAAACGGCCAGAACAAAAATAGACCAACTCCTTTGCCATAAGCTGCTGAGAAGAGTGATTTAAATAGATTTGAATGGGAGGTGTAAAGTGGGCGGTCAGTGAAAACACTTGTGTTCACCATAGGAAGTCAGACATGTTGGAGAACATTTGGTATGCAGCACACCCAGAAGACGAAATATGTCACTGTGGCCAACAAGTAGTGGATGCTCATTTTTCTCAGAAGAGTGTGAATCTGCCTCACAGACAGCAGGTGATGTGTTCAATTCTAACAAGGTGAGTAGGACACAAGACTGTTTTGCATCTCTGTTTTTCTAAATGAAAATCCTGTCAGGTCACAGTGTCTTTTCTCTATTTGTGTGTGTGTGTGTGTGTGTGTGTGTGTGTGTGTGTGTGTGTGTGTGTGTGTGTGTGTGTGTGTGTGTGTGTGTGTGTGTGTGTGTGGTGTGTGTGTGTGTGTGTGTGTGTGTGTGTGGAGAGGATGGGGTTTCTTACATTCATTTTTTTGATTGCATGTGTGTGCCTGTTTTAATGTTTGTTGCAGCTGTGTGCAAATATCAGAGAGGCGTGAGGTGATGTGTTGACTCTGAAGATCGATGGTTGATCTCTCAGGAAGAGGAAAAGGCCAATCTTGTACCGTAATAACACTGGCACACTACACTTATGTGTGTGTGTGTGTGTGTGTGTGTGTGTGTGTGTGTGTGTGTGTGTGTGTGTGTGTGTGTGTGTGTGTGTGTGTGTGTGTGTGTGTGTGTGTTTCAGAGAAAAAAACATTATAAAACAAAGTATACACCTACAAGACACAGTAACCAAGGCTTTCATTTCATTGTAATATGCAGAAGAGACGACCATGAGTCTTGATATCTGGTCTTTTCTTGTATTATGTCAAGTTTTGTTTCTCACCCAGTGTGTCCCTATCATATTATGCAACTGTCAAGGACAAAAAAAATAAATCACATTCCAAAAGCAAATTAAAGCAAGATGTGCAGGATTTCTTTCTCACTGATGTGGTTGGAAATTCACTATTGAATTATTCAGGTCTGTTCAACAGATTTGATGAACCCAGGGGTTACAAATTTCACTCAACACGTTGTGCAGAGATGCAACTGAAATAAGAGAGTCAGAAAAGCGTCAATACTGGATACAGTAGCAATAAATACAACAATAAAAAACTCCACCAACTGTAGCTTTCCAAAAGCATTGTATTTGGCTTGGCAAATATATGTTTACTTAGTTATCGTATCAGGAAGTTCGAGTGTTATGTTGCTTTGGTATACGCTGTGTCCTTTCTTTTAAAGAAGCCGAACCGTTGAGTTTTGGGGTTTCCAAGTATTAGCATGAGTATATGCAAAAAGGGCATCAGAATAAAAGGACACCATTCAAGACAGAGAAATCAAAGTTAGGCCAAACGCTGAAAGGGGTTTAAAAGTCACTGTATCAAGTGAAAACTTCCCTGTGTTTGCAACTTGGTGTTAAAGGGGTAGCTTGTAGTGACAAGCTCAAAGAGAATTACCACCCAACTCTAGACTTCCTCTGTTTTGGTTCACTTTCTCTGCTCTCATAGCGTCACGTTCGGCTTCAGCAGGCAGCTGTTTCCAGCCAAAAACCTGTGAAAACCCATTATACGCTACTTGCCCAACAACAAAGGGCTGACAGATAAAGTTAGCAACTGGTTGGTGAGCATAGTGGAGCATTTAAGAGACAGAAATATAGTGATGAGTATGAATAGGTTGACTTCTAGGGTGAAAACCTATCAGTGTTTACAGAGCTGCCTCCCCAAGCGAGCAATAAGTCTGTCATAGGATGTTCAACAGTAACAAGTAATCAAATAATTGCAGCAGTGACTCCCGCCAAACTCAAAAGGGAGCCAAGAATAGTACCCACAGGCTAGCATTTGGCGTACTGCCTGACTCGGGTACCCTAAGCAGTATCTTTCATATTCAAAAAAGTATGTGTGGTGGAATATATAGGTTAGCTAGCACACACAGCTAACTTAAGTCCGCAAGGGAAAAACTTAACAACTGGCAATGATTAAAGCAACTGCTAAACTTTGTCTTAATAGTTCTTGAGGGAGCTTGAAGGTGAGTCTAAGGCTGTGGCTACTTCCTGAAGTAGTACATACAAGTCCAGACTCGTGAGTATTGAGCCTGAAAACATCTCAGTATAAAAGTTGTGTTTGGGTTTATTTGAAACCATGAAGCCCAATAAAACTGGCAGAGATTCAACTTAAAGTGGGCCTATTATGCTTTTCCACTTTTTCCCTCTTCTTAAGTGTGTTATATATATTTTTTTACATGTAAAAGGACCGTAGAGTGTAAAACCTGAAGTCCACGCCTAAAAGGAGTTACCCTCCCCCTCAGAATCACTGCTCCTGAGCTGCCTGAAACGGCTCAATTGAATTCTCTCCTTCACTTCCGTAACTTTATGACCTCGTAATGTTACGGAAGTGAAGTAAAACTCCTTCCGGCTAGCTTGGCCCACCCTCAAACAACAAAAGAGAGAGATGGAGCTGATGCTCCGGAGGAAGAGTTTTTTGAAATGTGAACCGTTGACCAATCACAACAGAGCGGGCTAGCTGACCAATCAGAGCAGACGTTGCTTTCTGGAGGGAGGAGCAAGCGCTACAACTTTCAGAGAGGGTGAGAAGAGGTGCTGCAGGACAGCCAGGATGAGAAAAAAATGCAGATCATGAGCATTAACGCATGTAAACATGTTGTAACTGTAACTTGAGATAAAAATATGCACTCATTTATATGCACATTAATTACTTTTACACCGGCATAACAGGGAACTATTATTCCAAAATGTATATTATACACCTGGCAGACAAGTGAAAGTTCTTCTCTTTTTAGTGTTAAAACAAGTTTGCCCACTCGATAAAGACATTGCTGAGGGTGAAAACATCTCAAACCGTCACACCCATAAATTAAGTGAAAAGATCTTCCATCTTAAACTCTCCCACTGCAGCTACCTTTACCTAGAAGGCAAAGCAGCGCCAAAATGGCTCAGCACACTAATTAACACTCCTAGCTTGTGTGTGCCTGTATTTCAGTCTGTTTCAGTGTGTTAAATGCACCTGATTGGATTGTAAAGATGAAAACTTGAGCATCTCATGCCCCCAATTAAATTAAATATATGCGGAGAGGAGAGCCTGACTGGCCCATTCACTTCATCCGCATATTAAGGGTGAGATGGAAGTTGAGGGAGATAGGGAGGTAAGCTGCTGGGGGGAGAGAGAGTGGGAGAAATTGATGCAGGTGAGATGGGGAAGGAGAGGAAGGAGGGTGAAGAGTAGACAGAGGGACAAGATAAAGCCACATGAGGGCGTATCCAAGCATACCGGCTGTTTTCGTTTAAACATCATGTTCAGTTTTGTTTCTCTCAGCCAGTCACATTGCTGATTCCATAACATTTAACAACAGTTAGGTACAAAGAAAACTGAATGCAGAGGAAAATCAATCATTGGTGCAAGAAGTTCAGAATGGTAACACACAAATGACAAGGACTTTTACTTGTAGTGGAATATTTTTATACTGTGGTATTGTTTTGGTATGTAATACGTTTTAATACACTGGACAGACAACAAAAATGTTCCATGACGGTTCCATCCTCCTCACTCTTAGCTCTTGTTGCATTGATTTCTACACTGCATTGTTCTTTACATTGTCATTGATGTTATTCAGCTTTTTATTTTATTTTACGGAGACCCAAAGAAGTCCAAAGTTTATGTGTCTTTTCTTAGTATATCCATAGTAAATAATTTATTTTAGAGCTATTTGCAAAAGTTAAATGATTGGGAAAGATTTTAGAAGATATGTTTTCATTCAACTGTTGAGTGAATTTCATGCAAACTTTTGAAATGTCGCAAAAAAAGAAATGCAATTAGAATTGTTTTCATCAACTGGTTTTGAGTAAATAAACTCGGTTACAAAGCATTTTCAGCAGAAATTGGAACTATAGGCTACACATGGCTTTAATTCGCAAGTAGAAAGAGTAGAGGTTGCAAACTGGAATCAAAACATGGCTCCTTGGTCTATCTATATCTAGTGTAACAATTCACTGCTTGAGGGAAAAGTATATGGGCACAATTTTGGTTTCAGAACTGAGAACACCAAAGTAGAATTATGCAAATCTTGATATAAAATGAAAAAAACATATTCTCTAGTTCAGCAATATCAGTCTTCTATTCATTGTTTATGGATCAGCTCCAGACTTTCTCATTAATGACATCATCAGTTTTACACTTATGCTGCGTTCCTCTCGGAACTGGAAAATTTCCGACCTCCTACTAGAGAAAGTATACAATGGAGCGCCAATCAAAGACCGAGTTCCAAATTGTAAAGTTTGGGCAAATCCATCCACCCCGACTACACAATGATGCAGTTGCCTGACGTCACACAACATTGGAAGGGCTAATTGCATAAGGTAAATCATTAACTAAAAGGCAATATACATTGTATGGACTTATACGCTAGCTTCAAAGCACTTTCTGTTATATATCTAATCCAAATGATCTGAATTCAAAGACATGTTTCACAGTAAACATTTTCACTTGTCATAGCACGAACGCACAATGCTGGAACTAATAACATTAATGATCGCTCTGTACCAGCAATTATTACAATGCAGGAATCATTGATATAATTAGTTACACCTGGGTTTGAAAAGACAATGTTCCAAACGAGGGAACCACTGCTTTAAAACATTGTGTGTAATTGTCTAATTTGGGGCTACGAATAGAACATGCGTTTTCTGTTTTGGAGCCCTGATCCTTGGTTTGCAGCCTATATGTAAAACAGCAGAAAACGCCATTGTTAGAATATGTAGCATCACAGAAATCCATTACACAAGAAAGCAAATACAAGAAATGGAGGACACTTATTTTAAATAATAATTTTCCACTCTACCACCGAGAAGAAGAAAAGTAAGAAAGCACCTAAAAATGGAACACAGAAAGAGATTGAGAGAAACTTTTTTTAAGGGTGGCATAGAGGCTGAATCAGTCCCAGTATAAAATTTGTGGGAAGCAGGAAAAGCCGCCAGACAGGTAACACAGCCATCACAGCGATAACACAGAATAAACACAGACAAACACATTGACATCTGCAAGCATTTCAGTGTTTCCAGTCCAACTCCCTCATACGTCTGTAAAATTCTGACTTGAGCTCCCTCAAACACATGGAAGACATGCAAATACAATCAGTAGTAACCACTGAGCTGCTGTGACAAAGACTACAGTTGTAAAACTGCTGAGAGGAAGGGAGAGATGAGAAGAGCAGGGATGGGGTGAGAGAGAGAACATGGGGAAAGGGTTGGGAGGCTATAAGAACTCAGGAGAAGACAGAGGCCAGTGAAAGGCAGAGCTATTTAAAACATAGTGAAGAGAGGAGAGGACCAATTCAACGAGCACTTACCTACAGGTCACATGCTGTTAATGGAAAAGATGGAGTGATGGATAGACGGAAGGAAAGATTGTGAGAAGAGGAGGAAATGGGTCAGGGGATGAGAGAATGTAGAGATGTTTACCGAAAAAACTGAGCTGGGTAAGATACAAGAAAATACCTTGGGTTGCAGACACAGATGAAGCATTTACACACACTCTAATAATGTGATTCTATCTGGAGCAGCAATAAATTAATTTGGGCATGAAAATATTGTGTAAATTCTGTAACATGGTTAACTTACATTATGATATTAAGCAGAGTAATCATGACATGATTAAAGGTGCACTCCATATAGTATTGTGCACAAACTGATCAGTTTACTAGTCTCAGGAAGTAATACTCAGCCTGTGAAAACAGTTGGGTAATTTATGTACTTGTGGAGGAGCTTTCTAAAGTCCTCGATCAGGTCAAAGTTTTCACTCACCTACTTTGTGGCTTGGCATTACATTTTGTACTGAAATATATGGTTTCTTTTGACAAGTAATCCATTTGACCACATCACATGAGTTTCAGGTTTGTCTCAACAACTATTAATTGACTTGCTATTTAATTTTATGGAAGATTAACACTAATTTGCTGGAGTATGGTTTGCTCGTCATCAATCTGTCAATTTGAACAGAAATAAATTCTGTATGTTGTCTGTTTCATTTTGTCAAAAAAGAAGTGTGTTTTAACACAACTAGGAGTGCTCACACAAAATCGCCCACGTCTAGACCACAATCATATCAGATGCATATTTCACTGCAACAGATACGCTGTCATTTTAATTTGTGACGCTGTCTGCACCGACCCTGTGTAGCTAAACTGCGCTACATGTCCACTGTTTAACCTTGGAGCACAAACTGTCAGTCCTGCTGTGTGCTTATTTTAGCTGTATTAGCCCTGCTATTGGATCTGTAAGCCAAACAAACCTTGACACTCCCACCAGGTGCCAGCAGCTAGCCAGCAGCTAGCTCGAACCCTAACTAGCTCACTCAGTTCAGGTTCCAGTTAAGTGTAGTGAGGAGTCAGCAGTAAATGGTAATACAAAACAGTCAATAAAATATGTCGTTAATAAAAATATACATTTTCTAAAAACACACACAAACACATAATCTCCTGGTTGAGATAAAAAGTCAATGAGTAAAAAAAGAGCAACAAAACATTATCTGCTTTTTCTATTTGTGCGGGCTATGACATCTAAACAGTAAACTCTGGTAATTGAGGGAACTTGGTAAATATGAACAATGTGAACACCTTAAATGTGCAAGGACATCTATGTTCCAAACTTTTCACAGTAATCAAGTTAATTTTATAGTGAAATGTGCACCCTAACACAGTAACAATTACACAGTTTTGTGCTATTCTAACATGATGTGTTTTTGCAGTAAAGGGCTTGACATAAACCTAAACTATCAGTGATGTGTTTCCTCTGAGTACATTTTTGGTTGAATGCCATGACTTTATATTATAAGGCAGAGACATATATTCCTCCACCAACCAGAGTGTATTGCAGTCATAAGTCAAATTCTTTCCACAAGAATACCTGTCCTATACCGTTAAGTGCTCTCTCTCCACCTACATGCAACATATGGTTGAACGCAACAAGTACACAGCCATTTTGTGGTACTAATTAGCCTTGTTCTGTGAGATGAAGGGAATAACTGACATCAAAGTAGTAGGGTTAGGTAAGGTTGTGTTGATAGAATCAAAAAGGTAATAATTTATGAAAAAACAATTGTTATACTGACACGAAAAGGGAAACAAAGAATCATAACTGACACAGGGCCTAGACGTCCTTGGCAGGTTAAAATAGACGTAGATCTTTTTTCTTGTAAAGACCCCTCTGTACTCACTTTGTGTCACTAAAAGGGGACAAATAATGATCATTTCCAGGTTCATACTTGTACTTTGGTTTCTACTAGAACATGCTAACAGGCTTTAATGTTCACAAAACATGTACAACAATAATTTTTCACACACTGTCTGTCTGAGTAAATAGCTGCACCCTCTGTCTGAAATGCTCCGTTTTGACGCCTGTCTTTCCCAAATAAACCCAAAAGCTGGATGTGGGTGGATATACTCTGATGGGGTGCGGGACATTTTAATGAGCCTGCATGTAACCTAGGTAGAGGAGACACATCTGATTGACCCACAAAACAACAAACTGGGTTTTCTTATTTCACAGTTTGTCGTTTGATAGGCACTACAGAAACACAAATGTATGTCCACATCCAAAAAAAGTGAGTTTTTAGTGATATGTCCCCTCTAATTTGCATTTTATTTGTGATTAGTCTTTACAAATACCGAAAATGTAGACTAAGTACATTAACCACTTTTGCTCCCCCAGTGGAAGTATCTAAATACACAGCCTCAGTATGCACTGCGACCCCTCTGTGGGTCAGGCACGATACTGATAGGTTAGACCCAGACAAATCAAGTAGTACAAGAGACAATCAATGGATGGATTAAGTGAAACAAAGATAAAACGTGCTGATAAAGGTAACAAATATTACTTTCTCTGCTGCAGCTTGCCCTTACACACTAATGATATCCAATAAGTAGAAAAAGATAGACGAACACTGTTTTCACAGGATTAAATCAAAATATTGCAGCTGTATTGCCATTATGATTGTTGTGTTTTACCAAAAAAGATGAAAAAGCAGTCCATTAGCTTCTTGAGTCACTGCAGCGTCCCGGTCACAGTCTCCTTTCTCTCTTCCCTGTGAAAAATCACCAACGTGATGCACTGGGAAGGCTGACAGCTGTGTAAAGCAGCACACACTTACACATGTCCGGTCACATTACAAGTCTGATTATTCTTTTCGCAAGGACAGTTGCATGGGCATCAGCTGTTATTATTATTCTCACTCTCACTATGAAATCAACTTGAATTTACTTCAACATCAGCTCCCACTTCAAACAGACATACATTTTTGAAACACATTGAGTTGTGATCAAGTCTGAATTACAGCTGTTCCTTGAATTCAACTCATTTTCCATCTCATCACAGCTCAAAAGGTCATCTTTTGGTGTTTTGGTCTTAAACAGACAAAAATGAATACCTGAGTCTGCCTGGTTCAACCCTCCACTTTTACACTTTTACACACTGGTGTTTTTTGCACATCTTTATCCACGCTCTACCCTCTTCTATTTCCTTCTTTATCCTCATTTATTTCAGTGTCCCCACATGGGCTCTTTTCCTCCATCTTTATTTGTGCCTTTGTACCTCACTGTATACAGTGAGGAGGATGAGGGCATCACTCCCTATTTCTCCAGACTGTTTGTGTGTGTGTTGGTGGTGAAGGGTTTTGCACGTAAAGGTCAAAGCTGACAGCCTTTTAGCAATGCTGCCAACAGCGCACAGAGGAAAACACATAGACAGGCAGGTGGATGGAGGGGAAATGTGTGCAGAAACCAACATTAAGAATGAGGTAGATGGATGGCTGATGGGCGGAGGGAGGGAAGGGGGGTTAGCTGAATAGCTGGCCAGATGAATGATGAATAGATGGAAGACAAGAACAGCAGAGAAAGCAGACAGGTAAAGGGATGGATGGACAGACTGCTAGATAGACTGACATTTTAATCTTTATCCATCCAAGTCAGTCTCCCTGAGACATCTGGAAACTCACACTGATAAGACAGAAGTAATGAGAAAAAGAGCAGAAAAACATCCATGTCCGTAGGCAGGGTTTTGGAGATCCCGAGGTCCAAGAAAAATATGTGTTTTCTACTATATTTATCAAAATATATATATAATAATAACATATATCCGGTTTTAATTGGATTAGGTCAGTTTTGTTTGTGTTGAACAGCAGAATGACATAATTTTGATTTGTTTGCTTTTCGTTTTTTGTCCGTCTCAATGAGGGAAGAAAACACAGGGTCAATTGATATTTAAATGTAAATGTTACTGGCCTCCTACAGAATAATCTTGCAATTACAACAAAAACGTACAGGAGTAAAAGTGAAACTTACTAGACAGCATCAGAATGGATGGCTACTGTTAAAAGTAGTGCGACCACATAGGAGCTACTGGTGAGATAATGTCTGGGGATGGATGGGAATTGATCTACAAGCAGTCCACGAGAAATACACCCAACTTACCTTTATCACGCTATGCATGGATTCGTCTGCCTGTCTGGTTTTCTCAAATTGTTGACATAATCAAAGAACCACGGTGTTGAGTCAAGATTTTTGTAGTGACGACAAGATCATCCTTTTTTTCTAGAGTAGAGAAAACTGAAGTTGTTCCTATCAGAAATTCCTGTATTATAGCCTAAAATCATGGATAGAATATATTGGCGAGTTTGCAAGTCTATGCAATCTAAATTCACTTCATCAAATAATTTATTATGGAATCACAATTTTTTTAATAAAGTAATAAAAATGTTTATAAAGTATGCAGAAAAAGTCATAAACAAAGTCATATTATAGCATGTTATAAAATGTCATAAAAAAGTCATAGTATATGATGTTGTGAAAAGTCTTAAAAGGTAAAAATGAATAAAAACTCATGTATGGAGAAAAATGTCATAAAAACATTGTAGTATCGCATGTCAAAAAATGCAAGGTACCAAAAGCAAAAAAAAAAGTCATTGTTTAGTATATCAAAAAAAGTCATTTTAAAGTATGCCAAACAAGTCATAAAAAGGTCATACTAAAGTATGATGAAAAAAGACCCAAATATAATATGCCCAAATAATCATAGAAAAGACAAAAATATGGCATGTTGAAATAAAGTCATAGTTTGACACGACGGAAAAAGTCATAGTATAACATGTCCTGGAATTATTTTTTTTTTAAATGTGATAAAAGGTCGTCTATAGTATGTCATAAAAAGTTATGGTATAGCATGTCGAAAAAAGTCATAAAGTAGTCATAATATCGGATCTTAAAAAAGTAAATGTACCGGAAGCAAAAAAAGCAATTTTAGCGTGTCTAAAAAAGTCCTAAATGTGAAGAGTATGTCTGTTTATATAACTAACCCTTTAAAATGTCAAATTTAACCCAACGCTGACTACAACAAAACATGTCAGCAGGAGGACAGCTAGTTTACTGTATGCAGCTGCTGGTAGTCCGAACATATGTTTGGCTTACAGAGCTTAACAGGTACTCGGCCTGTCGTTACAGGGGCTTCATGAGACATGAGTTTAAAAAATGCAATATCAGGGTTCTCACTGCCATACGGCTGGGCGAGCAGTCATGGAGAGGAGAGGGTGAGAAGGAGGGTACTGTAATTTATCGAAACATGTTCATATCCCGCAAAAGTAAAACATATTCCCGCAGATGTTGGCACCAATCTACCAGTCATTCCATTAGAATGATTGGGTGTAACTGTTTTTGTTTACTTATACACGACAATAAACGCTGATAAAACAATGTTCATCACACTAATCCAGGGCCAAATAGGTTAGGTAGTTGGCGAATAATTATAAGAAGACTGTAACTGCATGTGTTATAAGCTAAATGTTAATTTTCTATACACTGTGAATCCATAAAGTACAAGTGTCTTCGCTGTAGCCCCTCTACCGTATCGACCACAGTCATTGTCATCAGTTTATTACCCCTGAGTAATGGGGAAAAATCACAACGCAACAATAGCAGTTAGTAATATACTCATCTTGTTATATTTTGAACACACTTGTTACAACTCAGCAGCCCTTAGTGTTGGATCAGGGCTTGAGCATCAGTTGGTTCTGTTATGGCAGAGCAGAGAGAAGTGGAAAATCTGGATCTGGTTTGGAGGTCTATAGCTGGGAACCCAGGATCTAGGCTATAGGCTAGTATAAATATAATTAATGAAAAAATATTTAAAAAAATTCTAATTTACAGAATATGATTTTAACTTAAGCAAGTTTTGTTTTTGTGGCTTATGTGGGTGAAATTTATAGTAACAATAAAAGTCCAATATAATGACTTTGCATTGTTATAGGTCAAAAACCTTCAACATTTCTTGGGGGTGGACCCCTAAACCCTCAAATCAAATGTATACACTTGGCCTGTGAAGTCTGCCGATCTTCAATTGAAATTACTGATCATCTTGTGTTGCCGCTGTGCACAAAAATATCATAGCTTTGTCTTGACTTATTATACATATAGTGATGAGTTTCCTATTCTGTTACTGATTAGAAGGGCACTTTAATATTTGTCACTGTTCATTGACAGAGGTTTTAATTAAAGTTGCCGTGGCATATTGTAAAGGGAGGGAAGGGTCTCCAAAACGTCCGTAGCCCAAGGACTTGAAGTAATAATAAAGGCATTAATGTTGTTATTGTGTTATGTCTGATGTTTTTTATTACATAGAATATGTACTGTCCTGTAATTATTATTTTCTTTTTCTTATATTGCAGTGTTATTTTTTTAAAAGTTATATTCTGTTTCCTTTCTAGGGACTACAGATGTAGAATAGTGTATAGAAGCTATGCACTGTCCCTGTCAACTAACTAACTAACTTACTAGCTAAATAAATACATAAATACAATAGTATTAAGGCACCTATTCAGGCATTCTTCTTGTTGAACAGTGGTACTACTCTCCCATGACAGTTAACAATTTTTTTATAACTAGTGTAATTGAGTACTTCTCTCAGGTTTACAAACTGGCTACTAACTAGCTTTGCAGGTTTGCAGGCTGATCCACACAGGAGGAGTGATGCAGAAAGGAAGGAAAGGTTATATGTAGAGGGCATTCGAAAAATGGAAGAGATAGAAAGAAAGAGAAATAGAAAAGCCAGTGAGCTCACAAAAGGAGAAAGAGAAAGAGTACGATTTAAAAAAAAGGTCTTAGTTCCCCAGATGTGTGTATCAGTGTCAACATGTGTGTACATGTGGTAGGTTGGATGAATGCACTTGCAAAAGGGGAGAGACAGATGAGAAGCACTGACTGAAGTGGCACTGCATCCTCCTCTCATCTTCCTTAAGACTCAGGAGGCACCTCACACACACACACACACACACACACACACACACACACACACACACACACACACACACACACACACACACACACACACACACACACACACACACACACACACACACATTGACTACAAACCTAGTGTAGAAAGACAATAAGAAAGCCAAAGGGAAAGGCGTTACAAAGAACAGAACAGGGGGAGCAATGTGTGAGTCTACGGGGAATAATATAGACAGTAACAAGTGACATGAACATCATCCGGATGAGACACCCAGTTCCACCGCATCAAACCATGCTTTTGTTTCAGAGGCAGAAATTCATTCAGCCTTTATCTTTGGAGTCATATGGAAGAACCAGAGGGCTATGATAGGAAGGATTTTAAGTCAGCTGACATGAGCAAAAAATAGTTAAATAACAGTTTTTTGTGTAAGAAGTGCATGAGAAGCTAGGATTGATGACACAATACATGGAGTCACACACTTTCCAACTATGTAGGCATCTTTTCTCAGAATTTACAAAAATAAATTTTGTGTGGTAGTCAACACAAATGCAGCCTGTGGGCCAACCACTCTCAGGTCTAGGCATTGGGGTTAAGGGGTTGAGCTGGGCATCAGGTAATGGCAGGGGTGCCGACCCTTGGCATCACAGTCTGACTCTAGGGACATGGAATGTCATCTCTCGGGTGGGGAAGTACAGGAGCTGGTGCAGTACCAATGAAATATATTTGGGCTTATTAAACTGGTTCTGGTACCAAACTCCTGGAGATGGGATGGACTCTTTTTCCTTTTAGGGAGTTGCCCAGGGTGAGTGGCACTGGGAAAGTGTGGGGATCCTCACAGTTGGATGGGTTTGGGGAGACTATGAAGAAATACTTTCAGTTGGCCTCAAGAAAGTTCTGGCAAACAGTGAGATGATTTAGAGAGAGAAAACAAGGCTTGCCTCACGTTGTGTTTGCTGCTGACCCGGTTTGGGGATTGGGGAAGAGCAATGGAAAGAGCACTTTAAAGGAACGCCTGAACCCAACCAACACATCTACCGTGGATGAGGCAGAGTTTGAAGACTTGATGGAAGACATATCCAGATCCCTGGCACAGGTCGCTGAGGTAGTCAAAAAGCTCCTCCACAGCAACTGGTCATGGGTGGATTTGATTTGCCCTGAGATACTGAAAGGGCATGGGTGGCATACCTCTTCAATGTGGCATGGAGGTCGGGGACATTGCCTCTGTGATTTGTGCATATAACCGGCAGAAAGTCAAACACCTCCACCTGGGTTGTTCCTTGTCATCGATTATTTTTTGGCATTCTTATGGACGGGATCTCAAGGCACAGCCAGGGGGAGGAAAGTGTACAGAATTGCATATCTTCTCTTTGCAGATGATGTTGTTCTGTCGGCCCCATCAGCACTGGGGTAGTTTAAAGTGTGAAGCAGTCCAGATCAAAGGAAAAGGTTCTCTGAAGAAAACAGTTGATCGCACCCTGCGGGTTGAGAGTGAGTCACTGACCAAAGCAAAGGCGATCAAATATCTCAGGGTCTTGTTCACAAGTATGGGTTAAATGGACAGGGGGTTTGGTGCAGCATCTGCAGTTATACAGGCGTTGTACCTGACCATTGTGTTGAAGAGGTAGCTGAGCCGGAAAGCACATACAATTAGCCAAAATGTGTTCCTTTGTATGGAGGCTGGGCGTAACCTTAGAGATAGGGAAAGGAGCATGTGGAGGGAGCAAGGGAGTAGAACCGCTGCTCCTTCACATTCAAAAGGGCCCATCTGAGGTGGTTTGGGCATTTCGGGCATCTGATCAGGATGCCTCCTGGGGGCCACCCTTTAAAGGTTTTCCGGACATGTCCAACTCGTAGGAGGCACTAGGGTAGACCGAGAACAAGCTGGAGAGATTATATATCTAGTAAAGCCTCTGGGTCCCCCAGGAAGAGCTGAAAAATGTTGCTGGGGAGAGGAATGGAATGGATATACCCTGCAAAGCCTGCTGCCCCCAGGACCCTGCCCAGGATAAGCAGAAGATAATGGATAGCTGAATGGATTCAAGACAAACAAAGTTCAGCAAGAAAGCATGTACAGGTAAAACAGAAGCATCCCAACAACTTACAGGGTTCCTTTACAGTATCTCTCCTGCAAGTCCCATGACAGCGGCACCACCAATAAAAAAGAGAAAAAGAATTACAGCAACATATCACTGATAACTCAGCATATGTTAAGACCATTCTGGTGTCCACAGATAAGACTGGAAAGACCGATTACTACTTCCATACATATTTTTTTTTACGTTGAGTAAGATCTAATCAGGTTAATACGTTTAGGTAAAAGCGTCTTTTCCTCAAGTTAATTCTTTTATCCATCCAGCTGGAGCTTAACTCCCACTGGCACACTGTTACAACTGTTACAACGATGACTCTTAGATTATATCAGGGCCTGTACTATCCAAATTACTGTTAGGGAATCTATTTAAGGTTAAATTAACAATCTTCAATTCATGAATCTTCCAAAACACTCTCAGCAAGAAGAAGTTTTTTTTAAATTGATGGCATCTCTGTTTTGTGACACTACCCTTTACATAAAAAGTTTCAGATATCTTGAATGTGCCTTGGTTACACTAAAAGCATTTGGTTAAAACATAATGGTTAATGCATGCATATCCAGTGAAATCATATATAGTGATGGGGAAATTATATAATGAAGCAATGGTGTTGAAATGATTATTATAAACACAATCAGTCAACAGAAATATTTAGAATTTTTGATCGGGTTTTTACATATTTCCACACCCACTTGAATCTGCCAAATGTTTTCCTGTCACTCACTACCTGGTGAACTAATAGGCTACAACAGCTCTGAAGCTGAATCCTGGAGGAGATGGGAGACCTATTCTTGGTTGAATAAAGGTTGTTACTCCCATGCCTGTAACCACACTTATAAATATGTGTCACTCTGAGAGTTTTGGGACATTTAGGACTGATCTCCAACACTGTCATGCTTGATTGAGGAAGGAGATATGGGCCAACATATATGACAAACTGAATCACTTTACAGATCAAGAATGCAGTTTTACCTGTTTCCAAATAGTTTTCAGATTATTCGATCCTCTTTCTGCCTGTGTGTGTTTCTGTGGACAGTGCAGTCTGTCTGTGACTTTGTTGCAGTGCAATTTAGATCAGGTAGCTGTGCCTCTAGCATTGTGGCTTATCAGCTGCCACACAAGAATACACACACAATGTGAACAGGTAACCACAGCATTTAATCAATACCGGCCATCTATCTAAAAACACAGCTTCTAGTCAAATACTTTTTTGTTAGTGGTGCAGTGTGTGTGTGTGTGTGTGTGTGTGTGTGTGTGTGTGTGTGTGTGTGTGTGTGTGTGTGTGTGTGTGTGTGTGTGTGTGTGTGTGTGTGTGTGTGTGTGTGTGTGCGCGCTGATATTTGTTCATGTGTATATGCAAAAGCTACTGTAATCATGACATGGGACTCAAATTCCTTTCAACCTGTTATTGGAAAAATATTTCATTTATGGCCTTTTGTATTCAATTACATTTTTAATATTCCATTTTTTTATGGACTGTAGTTAATTCACTCTGTTTCCCTGCATCCTTTTACATTACATAAATGTATTGAATTATATTGTTAATGCATATGTAATACTAACTTTTAGGGGTTAAGAAACATCCATGGCTGCAGTATTGGGACATGTGGTGTATGTCCATCTGAACAACTTGCTATGAGGGTGTGATGCACTTAAAATGGGTCACATTTGTTTGAGTATTTCTTTCTTTTTGTGCACTAATAACTTTTTTGGGGGGCGGGTAAAGAAGTACATTTGCAGTATCGGGAAAGCCATTATTTAGGACTGATTGAAAGCTGGAGACACTTCTCTGCCTTATCGTATTTCCCTTTTAGCAGGTTAGTTTGTTTAAGCTGTTCACCCGTCTCTGTTATTGCCTTGAATATTACACTAGTACACAGAAATTTTGACCTTACAAGTATGCTATCTTACCCCTCAAATAAAATGCTAGTTATTGGGCTCTAGCTTGGACCCACATTTATCAGACCAGGGAAGGTAGGGGTCAAATGTCATGCCATGCAGTACTTACAGTTGAAGCACTTCTGAAGCATTGCTTGGAATAAAATACTCACTAGAATCATCAAAAGTGAACAAATGTGTTAGAAAATATCTGGTTCTTTAAAGAAAAGTCCTACACCTCGTATTAATCAGTACACCTGTTTACACAGGTTGCAGAATGGCTAGTGCTTTACGCATGAAAACAGACCTGAAGCTTATTTTTAAGCCAGTCGCTACAGTTATTGTGAGTAGGGTTCTTCGCGCTACCAAAAAGCGGTAGACCTACACTCAATGCTGTGCCTGAACATATCCTGTGTAGACACTGAGGAATTGGGAAAACAGAATTGGGAAAATACTCGCAAACCCTATTGCAACGGCAACTGTCTGATCTACTGTATTTTGTGATTAGGTCTGATGAATATGTCAGTAGTAGTAGGTCAGTGGGATTCATCATCTGGGAACCATGAATGTACAAAATGTAATACTATAAAAAAAAGTCAGGGGATTAACAGTCATTTAGAGTTATCAACTGGGGCTCAGTGATATTGTACCATATGTCATGGAAATCCATCCAGTAGTTGTTAAGATATTTCAGTTTGAATGGAAATGGAGGACCGAACGACCGACATGTAGACGGACATTGCCATACCTTTGGACATGCCACTAACATGGCTAAAAAACAATATAAAAAATGTTTTCTTAACTCCCATACCTCCCTGTCATCCTCTGTGTGCGTTTGTCTGAGATAAGAAATATATAGGGAGTGTATGTTTGTCTTTCACTAACTCTTTGATCAATCACTGTGCTTGGTGTCAGTTACCATGACAGCTAGTCACATGAACAGAGAGCGCACCACAGGTGTGTATGTGTCAGCACTGAAACCCTGAGGTGTGACCTTGTACTACTACACACACACACACACACACACACACACAGTGCTGCCGCAACCATTCTTCTTCAAAACTGAACCAACGCAACTGTACAGGCACATATGCAGGTTGAGAGAAGTCACTACTGTCACTACTCTCTCTCTCTCTCTCTCTCTCTCTCTCTCTCTCTCTCTCTCTCTCTCTCTCTCTCTCTCTCACACACACACTCACTCACACACACACACACACACACACACACACACACACACACACACACACACACACACACACACACACACACACACACACACACACACACACACACAATGTTCATGGACAACAGACTCATATGTTAACCAGCAGTGCACAAAAGATCCATACTGATCTTATTAGTAATGAGTGGCCAGCCAATCAAAAAGCTACTGGATTGCTAGAACTATTGTCTGGTAGGTCACAACATACACATATACACACTCTGACTCTCTCTCACATACACACACACACATAAAGTAATGCACAGATATGGTTTCTTGTTTCTGAGTCGAATCATAATAGTTCAGAGGTTGACATATTAGGGTTTATATTTGTGTGTTACTTGCATGTGTGTGTTTGTGTGTGTGTGTGTGTGTGTGTGTGTGTGTGTGTGTGTGTGTGTGTGTGTGTGTGTGTGTGTGTGTGTGTGTGTGTGTGTGTGTGTGTGAGAGAGAGAGAGAGATTATTGCTTGAGATGGATAGCTTTGTTTTGGCTGGAAGCCTGTTGTTCGGTCGGTCGGTCAGTGTGCGGCTGAGGATCAACTGTGGTTATTAGCTTGCGATCAATCAAGCTTTCCTCTCTGCTGATCCTCTATTCCTACAGACACACACACACACGCACGCACACACACACACACACACACACACACACACACACACACACACACACACACACACACACACACACACACACACACACACACACACACACACACTTAATTTCAGCAGAGAAAGAGGAAGGGATTGGGGAGAGGCTAAAGGAAGGAAGCTGAGCGATGAGGAGAGGAGAGCTGAAGAGAAACAGAGGAGTGAGCAGTAGAAAGGGAGGTGAGTTTTGTCTCAACCTTTCTGTTTGCCTCTGCATTGATCTCTGCCTCATCTTAACACTAAGGTCAGCCAGCACACACACACACACACACACACACACACACACACACACACACACACACACACACACACACACACACACACACACACACACACACACACACACACACACACACACACACACACACACACGTATTTGCTGAGGTCTTGGCTTCGACTGCCTGACTAGTTAAATTATACCCAGATCACTGCAAGGCGCAATGGACCCACAGACACACACACACACACACACACACACACACACACACACACACACACTGTCAGTGGAAGATTTTTTAGCACAGACTTTTAGATTAGTTTAACATATTGATACACACCAACAGTGCTGAGGACATGTGTGTGACTGTGTGCATAATGAGGACAGACACAAACAAACAAACACATTTGAAAAAGCGCAAATGTTGTCTGTACTCGCAGAAACAGATGGATACAGTCATGCACGTTTGTGTGTGAAAGCAGGCTTTTGTCTGTTGTGTATGCGTTTTCATGTATGTGTGTGTGTGTCTCTGTGTGTGTGTGTGTGTGTGTGTGTGTGTGTGTGTGTGTTGTGTGTGTGTGTGTATGCTTGCATGTGTGCATATGTGTGTGTCTCTCCTTGTACTTCTGCTGTGTCAGCACCTCAGACAGACAGCGCTGTTGTTGTGTACCCACAGAGGAAATAAAATAACAGCCCACGTCTTTTCAACCCACAGACAGCTCTCTCTCTCTCTCTCTCTCTCTCTCTCTTTCGCTCTCTCTGTCCACCTTCCCCCTTTTGTTCCCACTTTCTTTACTATTCCTCGTTTCGTCCTTTTGCGTTCATTTCCTCTCTTCCTCTATCACTGCTCCTACCTACACATTTTCCATGTTTACCTCTTCTTCTCTTCTTTTACTGCAGATCTTCATTCAATTATTAAAGACATAACTACATTTTGGTAGAAGGAAATCTACAAATAAAAAAGTGTCTTTGGCACATTATTTCAAAACATATATTAAGCATAGAGTAATAATCTATTACCTGTAAGTTTACTTGTCAAAAACTGTATGTTTAGAAGTAAACATCAGATCTTGTTTAAGACACACACACACACACACACACACACACACACACACACACACACACACACACACACACACACACACACACACACACACACACACACACACACACACACACACACACACACACACACACACAAATGATACAAGTTAATCAACTCTGATCAACCTGGCCTTTGAATTAAAAAAGAAGAATGAAATCAAGATTTGTTTAGCTATATCGTTTATAAAAATGCTTATATTTGTGAAGACAAAAACATAATTAATTTAGTTTATAACTATTTAATTGAAACACAGACATGTAAACACACACCATTGTACTTCAATGTCTAATCAAAGTGACTTTTAATACTTAATTATTCTCTATAATTTTACGATTCTTTATTTTTTTCTGATTGAGAATGCCCAGTTAGAGATATGTGGTTTAAAAGGGGATACACTGTATCTGAAAGAAAAAACGACCAGTGGTTGACACAATCATGACATTATTGGGAGAGACCAATGGATGATAGACGAAGAGGAAGCTGAATATCTGGCCAGATGAATGATGAATGGATGAAGACAAGCTACAGCAGACGGGCAAAGGCAAGACGGGATAGATGGATGGAGGACATGACCAGTGATGGTGCCAACTAGATTAAAAACGAGATCAGACGAAGCTACACACTGTGGGTTTCTCTTTAAAGTGGCCAGTGGACATCTGAGAGGACAAAATAAATCAAACAGCACTAATTTCAATGTTCCAGTATTTGTGCCCTGTTCTGAGTGCCCACTGTGTTTGAAGTCTACATCCTGCAGTTTCAGGTACAATGCTGCCATCTGATGGCCCTTCAGTGAAATCTTTTCTTTCTTCCTTCATTAACATCCTCAAAACTGGGTCCATTTGCACTTACAAAAAGGAGAAGACATTTGAATTGTTGTGAATCCTCTTTTACATGGTTTGTAAGATCTGCTGTTTTACTGTAAACATTTTTCTCTCTTGAATCATTTCCTGGAACTAGAAAGGGGAGACATTGTGCATGCCGCTCCTTTAAATAGAAAGTGTGTGATGTATGGCGTCCCATGAATCCATTAGTTAAAAACATCAAATTAATCTACAAAACACTTCATCAAACCATTATTAAAAATCTGATGTCAGATGGATACAAAATTTGTTATACATGATATAAATAAAGTGCCATTTTTACAACCTCCTTGATGTTTCTGTTGCAGAACTCTTTTTAAAAGATCATTAAAAGAGCAACTGCACCGTGGAGTTTGGTTCTATTGAAAAACATGCAGATTCACATCCTGGAATAAATCATGATAAAAAAAATACAAAACTCTGAATTAATGCTAATTTTGCTCCATAACTGCTGGATGTGAAAATAAGCAAAAGTTAGCGAACACATTCACCATATCAGTGATGGTTCACAGCTTGTTTCCACTGCCCTCTAGTGGCCAAACAAACACAGCAGATTATTTCAGGCCTAAAGTTGTGTTTTTAGCCAAGAGACGTGGTACATATACGCTCAATAAAAGCTGCTTCAAATGTTTTTTGATAAGCCGTAATACATTAAGTGCTGAATAAACATGTAATGTTATTTTCTATTTAATCATGTGACACTGATATTGTCTTGAGGAGGTTGTTACAATTTATGTCTAAGTGCATGACTACACCAAGGATTTGTGTTTTTGTGTTTTACTTTTGTAAATCAAGGGTTAGCATAGACCCTGGAAACAAATGTGAGAAAAATTTTACTGATCAAACTCATGAGGCTGAATTTGATGGTTATAAGACCTTGGAATGATGAAAATTAAGAAAATTAAGAAAAATGTAAGCATGTGAGCAGTAATTTTATGAAGCATTTCTCCATCTAGAAATTTATTTTTTGTTAGAGAGAGTTGGAGGAGTTGCACTGAAATTGCAAGTTGAAGGGGAAAAACCACTTGTTCATAATTGAGGGTTCACCATTTTTCAAGACAAAACATGTTCCTACATCAATACACATGTTGATGTAGGAAATTATAAAAAAGATTTAAGATGTTTTCTTAAATCTTTTCAGTTTTTTTCACTCAAAAGGATTTACTTCCTGATGACTGATTCTGATTCTTCTCGGTCATGTTGGCAGTGGCACAAAAACATCTCTAACTCGTGAGTACATTGGTCTCTCTCTCTCACACACACACAACAAACACACACAAACACACACACACACACACACACACACACACACACACACACACACACACACACACACACACACACACACACACAACACACACACACACACACACACACACACACATACACACACACAGACAAGGCACATGTCTAATTGGCATTGCCAGTGTGTGGGAGTGGGAGTGGTATGACAGTTTGACAGTGCTCGGGTCCCTGTAGTCCTGTGCCAGCTATTCATCACAGGTCCCCCGGCACCATCGAGGCCCCCTTTCCCACCCTGCTCCCCACACTGACTCTCCACCCCCTTCACTCCCCTCAACCGCCATCACCCATCAGTCCCACTCTATATCATGCTCACCTTCTGCACTGCTGAGTACAACACTTTAACTGTTTATACGCTTAAGGCGAGCTTCAAAGGATGAATGGAGTATTTATTTAAAATGTTGTTTGTTTAAACTGACATACTTGGCAGTTTCTGGTGTCAGCGAATTAAATAATCATAAATATGTAATTCTAACAGTCAGAGTGGTATTTGTGGTGAATTAGCAGCATGCTGGGTGAATTAAAATGACCTGTGTGGTTTCTATGTTGCCACTTTAAAATAAAGCATACAGACGGTGATACCTTTCTCAGGAGTGATATGATAAGTGAGTGACAAAACATACTGAGTAAAACTGATTTATCAAATGTTTCGTGAATACTTTATAATTCTAATAATTAGGAATGTATGATAATTTCAACAATCAACACCAAATAATTAACTGAGCTGTGTGGTAATGAGGTTATATCACACAGGAATAAGGTGAATATGTCATCCCTCATTAAGTTATAAATAGCGATTCACCAACTTTGTAAATGAGTCATAAGTTAAGTTTTAATGGATACATTAAAAGACATCTTTCATTGGCTGATTATGAGCTCAGGTTTGTTGGAGAACATCACCTGTTTAATCCAGAGGAAAGCTGCTCAAATCATGAATTAACTGTTTCATAATATTGTATCACTAACTTGATAACTGGTGTTTCCTGTCTGCTTTATCCTTAGCCAAAGTCGCTGTCCACACATTCACATCCCAAGTATTTAAATATAGAGGTAATTCTTACAGAATCCTCTACGTGTTTATCTCCTTTATGCTGCTCCTTCTGCTTGCTTTTTTTCTTCATGCTATTACTTTTAGTGATGTTTATAATGTATGATTTGTCCGTCATGTATATATTTAAGCTGACTGAAAAAGCAGGCATGAGTTCATGTCTCACTGAAGCATATTTGGCTGTTGAACACATGTTGCTGCTCTTAACGGACTTTTTAGCCCTTTGAGCTACAGGATGATCTGTGTGATCACTTACACAACTAACCACCCCTATCATCACATTGAAATGACTTGTTTCAACAGCATATATATTTGGCGGTGGACTTGTGATTTAAACGCTACAATGAAACTAATAGAGTTTGAGAGCGCGCACAGATGTCCATGAAAACAAACATTTATCCACTTGATTGTGACAATCGGCAGTTTGGATGCCAGGTAAAGCTTAACCATTTGCAATAACTTGACAAATATCATAGCATTGTGGTTTTGAATATAACCAGCAGGTGGCATCACAACAACCTCCCGTTAAGCTTCTCTTTGCCAGTGAAAAAAACATTGTGTGACATTCCCCACTTCTCCTTTTACCTCTTCTTCATGCATTGTATGTACAGATATATCTACAAGACCCATAAAAAGTCAGATTTGTTTGTTTGTTTTACTGTTCACCTACATACTGGAGGGTCAGCATAGGGATAAAACAAGAGCCATCAAATTTGGACAACAAAAGGAGCATTTGAGTATCTGAGCTGTAGGCTTGTTAAACTGCCTTCTATGACGCAAACTCATTGAAAACCAAAAAAGTGACTCCATTGTCCCCTAAAAACTGTTTATGTGCAGGCCCAACATAAAGGTTAGTCACAGGACTAATCTGGCTCTACAAAGACTGACTAGAAAGATTTTATTTGTTGTTGATTTTAATATAACATCAAAAACATTTTTTTATTTAAAAGTAATTTCATGTTTGTGTTAAAGATAAAATATATGCTAACATAGTTTTGTCCATGAAAAAAAAAAATGTTATCAGTTTTATTAATATCAACAAATCCTATGACAACATGAAAAAGTATTGTCTGTGCATTCAAAGCCTGCTTTATCTTATTCCTCTGTGGAATAGAGCTCCATTGTTTGTCCAAAAACTAGTAAAACACATCAGTGAGCCACACAGCACACACATAATGATGGGCACAGTTATTTTGAATAAATTCCACACAAACTTACTAGAGCTCCAAATGTGTATTAATCCACCTCCGAAAATAGTTCCCCCTTTATAATCCTGTAATAGTAACATTTTCTGCAAAAATACAGTGCCCAACCATTTGAGCAAATAATTTAGCCTTTTTGAGAAATGGAACTATATATTTGGGACCCATTTTTAAAGTTTTACACTTTCAGTATGAACAAATTAAGCTGTAGCTGAATGCCACATACAGGGTCTTTTTCACTAGATTTGTTTACACTAAGAAAAATAAGAATATCATCAGACTAATCCTTTAAGAAAAGAAAGACATTCAAATCTCTGGAAGATCACTTTCGTTCAAAAAACTAAACTTTTATTTAATTCTGACTCAAGATGTGTTATTAATGTGACAAACTCTGTGTTGCCTCACTGCTTTTCTGTCGGGCCCTTATAATTGGCTTTCTCACTTGCACCTGCAAGTCACGCACAGACACACATACACTCAACCTCAGTACACACAGATACATAAACTTCAAGCATCCACACCATGTAAAACAATGCAACAGACAAACACACTCTCATATGCATCCAGGCGTGCATGTGCACACACAAAGACACACACAGCGAGCTACTGAGAGAGGCGTGAACACACCTCAATCTCTGACGAGGATCATTGTGGGATTCTTGCACCCTGCATGACAAAAGTCACCTGCAGCCACGCTTACAGATCTCATTAAAGAAGAGTCGAGGCTCCCTGATGCTTCCACGCGTACACACTTTTTTTTTTTTTTTTGGTCAAATTCTTATGAACCCAATTAGACCGAACTGGGACGAGCAAGGCTGAATCTCTCCTTTAAAGCCTACAATTTGAATTTTGGAGCAGATGACAACTATGGTTTTATTTATTTTTTAACCTCATTTGTATCCAGCATCAACTTCAGCACCTTTTACTATTTCTCTCTATTTCTCAATATTTTAACAGCTATTTTGGTTTATTTTGGAAGCTGTAGAAGAAGCGACCATTGGTGTAGTAGAGTATTTACACAAAGACCAAAAATGCGTAGGAGTAAAATTTCTCAGTCATTGATATTAAATCACATATTCAATGAAAAATGCAATATTTATCAAATGATTGACCAAAGCATCACATCATGGCTGTACTTCATCCACTTTTTTGTGTTATTTTGCTTTGAGGACTATTTCACTCTGAGTTGGGCCTACCAGGCAAACTATATCTTCTCCTTTGTTCCTAGGACTGGCCTCTCCCTAATCAATGTGATCTGACAGAAATAAATGAAATTACCACAACCTCTTAACAGCGCATTAAGATAAGATAAGATAAGATAAGATAAGATAAGATAAGATAAGATAAGATAATCCTTTATTAGTCCCGCAGCGGGGAAATTTGCAGGCTTACAGCAGCATAGAGTAAAGTGCACACAAGAGACATAGTAGAAGAAAGACAAGATAAAAATAAAAAATGAAAATAAAAAAAACAAGTATTATAAATAAGCAATAAGAAACAGTAGAAAAACAACAATAACTGAAATATTATATTTACAGACAGAAAAAACTATTTTAACTATTATTGCACAGTGTAATGTATTGCACAGGTTTTTATTGTCATGTTTTTATTGTCATATGTCATGTGGTCTGCTGGGAGCAGAGTTGGTTGTGCAACCTGACAGCAGCAGGAAGGAAGGACCTGCGGTACCTCTCCTTCACACACCGGGGGTGAAGCAGCCGGTGGCTGAAGGAGCTGCACAGAGCTGCCAGGGTGTCCCGCATGGGGTGAGAGGTGTTGTTCATCAGGGATGATAGCTTGGCCATCATCCTCCTGTCTCCCACCACCTCCACACTGCTGGCCTTCCTGACAAGCTTGTTGAGTCTCTTCTTGTCGGCTGCTGAGATGCTGCTGCTCCAGCAGACCACTGCATAAAAAATGGCTGATGCCACCACAGAGTTGAAAAAGGTCCTCAGGAGTGCTCCCTGCACTCCAAAGGACCTCAGTCTCCTCAGCAGATAGAGTCTGCTCTGACCCTTTTTATAAAGTGCATTTGTATGATTAGTCCAGTCCAGTTTATTGTTCAAGTGAACACCCAGGTACTTATAAGATTGCACAATCTCAATGACCATTCCCTGGATGTTCACTGGTTCCGGAGGACAGTGTTTACCCTGGCGGAAGTCCACCACCAGCTCTTTGGTTTTACCAGAGTTGATCTGGAGGCGGTTCTGCCGGCACCATCCTATGAAGTCCTGGTTCAGTTCTCTGTATTCCCTCTCATCGCCGGCGGAGATGAGGCCAACGATTGCAGAGTCGTCAGAGAACTTTTGCAGGTGGCAGGTAGCATAGTTGTATGTGAAGTCTGATGTGTAGATGGAGAAGAGGAATGGAGCCAGAACGGTTCCTTGTGGGGCCCCCGTGCTGCAGGACACCCGATCTGACTCACACTCCCCTATCCTCACATACTGTGGACGGTTGGTGAGGTAGTCCAGGATCCACGCAGTGAGGTGGTGGTCCACCCCAGTCTGCTCCAGCTTGTCCCTCAGAAGCAAAGGCTGGATGGTGTTGAAGGCACTGGAGAAGTCGAACATGGTGGTGGCACGTAAAATTACCAGCTGCCACCACAGAAATAATTTTACGTTGGCTTAGGCAACAAAACCACTTAGTTAGATCATAGTTGAGCTTAAAATAAGTATGTAAACTAAGGAAACAAGTCACAAACCATCTATCTACAATTTAGGACACAAACTCAGGTCTCCTGGTTGAAAGTCCTGTCTTTGTTTGACTCATCCACCCCCTCCTCTCCCAATGTAAGTTTCTCACTGTTCACACTATGTCACTGGCTCTGAGCGTAACATATCAATATTGATGCCTTTAATTTGTGTGCCACAAAGTATCCTAGTTGACTTTCATTTGGCATTCTTTCTGCGTGTCAACACGTAATTTCAACACATAACGTGCCACCACCACATAATGTGTTGCTAACAGGTCGTTGTCAATTGACTTATTTCTGTGAGATCGAGCTGCTCGAAATCTCCTTCACTGCATTATCCTTAACCTTTAATCACACTAATCAATATCTTTATATCAAAAACAATAAAACCCCTAACAATGGACAAAAAGACTGTGTAATATGACAGGTAGAGAATCATCCCTCAAATCTGCTGTTCCACAGAGCATTGGTCATCAAATGAGCAAAAAATTTAAAAATCCTAAGATTCAAAATATTATTTTAATCTTTCTTTGAGAATACAAGCTCAGTCTGTAAACGCAGCTAAGAAGGTTTATCCCTCTTTCATTCAAGTCATTTGTCTTAGATTTCGGAATTAGCAATATGTCATATATATATATATATATATATATACGTATATATATATACAGCGGGTAAAATAAGTATTGAACACGTCACCATTTTTCTCAGTAAATATATTTCTATTGACATGAAATTTTCACCAGATGTCGGTATGACACAGGGAAAAAGTATTGAACACGCTTATTGAAATTTATTTAATACTTCGTACAAAAGCCTTTGTTGGTAATGACAGCTTCAAGACGCCTCCTGTATGGAGAAACTAGTCGCATACATTGCTCAGGTGTGATTTTGGCCCATTCTTCCACACAAACAGTCCTCAAATCTTGAAGGTTCCGTGGGCCTCTTCTATGAACTCTGATCTTTAGTTCTTTCAGGTGATTGGCCATTCTAGCAGCTTTATTTTCTTTCTCTGAAACCAATTGAGAGTTTCCTTGGCTGTGTGTTTGGAATCATTGTCTTGCTGAAATGTCCACCCTCGTTTCATCTTCATCATCCTGGTAGATAGCAGCAGATTTTTTATCAAGAATGTCTCGGTACATTTTTCCATTCATCCTTCCTTCAATTATATGAAGTTTGCCAGTGCCGTATGCTGAAAAACAGCCCACACCATGATGTTCCCACCTCCAAACTTCACTGTTGGTATGGTGTTTTTGGGGTGATGTGCAGTGCCATTTGACCTCCAAACATCTGACCAGATTATATTCCCCAGTATTTCACAGGCTTGTCTAAATGTTGTGCAGCAAACTTTAAACGAGCTTCAACATGCTTTTTCTTCAGCAATGGAGTCTTGCGTGGTGAGCGTGCATACAGGCCACGGCGGTTGAGTGCATTACTTATTGTTTTCTTTGAAACAATTGTACCTGCTAATTCCAGGTCTTTCTGAAGCTCTCCACAAGTGGCCCTTGGCTCTTGGACAACTCTTCTGATAATTCTTTTCACTCCTCTGTCAGAAATCTTGCGAGGAGCATCTGGTCGTGGGCGGTTTATGGTGAAATGATGTTCTTTCCACTTCCAGATTATGGCCCCAACAGTGCTCACTGGAACATTCAGAAGTTTAGAAATCCTTCTGTAACCAATGCCATCAGTATGTTTTGCAACAATAAGGTTGCAAAGGTCTTGAGAGAGCTCTTTGCTTTTTACCCTTCATGAGATGTTTCTTGTGTGACACCTTGGTAATGAGACACCTTTTTATAGGCCATCAGTTGGGACTGAACCAGCTGATATTAATTTGCACTGACAGGGGGCAGGATTTCTTTCTAATTACTGATAGATTTCAGCTGTTGTCTTGGCTTTCCATGCCTTTTTGCACCTCCCTTTCTTCATGTGTTCAATACTTTTTCCCTGTGTCATTCCATTTTATTACACATAACTTAAATCTGAATTTATTTGTTTGGTTTTCTTTGTATGTATGGATTACTTGGGTTGTTACTGACATCTGGTGACAATTTTATGTCAATAGCACCTTTAGAAATATATTTACTGAGAAAAATGGTGACGCGTTCAATACTTATTTTACCCGCTATATATATATATATATATATATATATATATATATACAGTACCTGTCAAAAGTTTGGACACACCTTCTCATTCAACTACTTTGAAGAATCTAAAATATAAAACATATTCTGGTTTGTTGAGCATTTGTTTGTTTACCACATAATTCCATATGTGTTCCTTCATAGTTTGGATGTCTTCAATATTAATCTACAATGTAGAAAAAAATACAAAATAAATAAAGAAAAACCATTAAATGAGAAGGTGTGTCCAAACTTTTGACTGGTACTATATATATATATATATATATATATATTGTAATTAACCCATGAGGTATCATGTTTTTTTCTGACTCATGCACTTCAGGGGAACTGAGAGTGGACATTTTAAAGACATGCATGATCACGATGTGCACACTGCTATATGAAGCTTGCTTGGTAAAAAACTGTAACTTCTATATTATAATGAAGTATTAACTTAAAAGCTGCACATTCATGTCCCTGCATCTCACTGCTGTGTTGCCATCAAGCCACCGTGTCTCAGTACGTCTGATAGAAACTTTAATAGCTATCAGCATGAGACACTGATCAGCCAAGCACATCAGCATAGTGAGATCCAATATGTCACCACCACGCAGAGAGACAGGGTGTGTGTGTGTATGTGTTTGTGTGTGTGGGAAAGAAAGGCTAGCTGCATGTGTGTCTTGTTAGCAGTGGGTGCAACAGTGGAAGTGGTGGCAGTAATGTGGGAATGACAAAGGAGCTCATACTGTGAGCTATATGAAGACGTGCAAGATCAGAGAGAGTTCTGCAACATGTCATAACCCCTGGTGTGTGTGTGTGTGTGTGTGTGTGTGTGTGTGTGTGTGTGTGTGTGTGTGTGTGTGTGTGTGTGTGTGTGTGCGCACGCTCAGGTAACCGACACTGTCTCTGTGTTTGTATATGTGATCCGCTAGCAAAATTAACAACCCCAAACTGTGTTATCAAACGTGTAGAAGTGACGCAGCTAAGGTAATTAACTCGAATCCATTTTTAGACAATAAGTATGTATCCACATTACAGCCTGTGACAATCAGACACCAAAAACATCCAGATTCAATTCAAATCAATACATTCAGACAAACATACTGTATGTTGTTACAGTTAGAACAAATGCAGAACTCGGAGAGGCTCAATTGATGGAGGAAAACCAAAAATGGCATGCTTAATTATTAATTTGATTGTTTTACCGATAATTGTACTGAATTTAGTGTCAATATCTATGTGACGGTCAGTCCACCTTTGGTCCAGACTGAGAACCAAACAGTCATGGTACCCAGAGGATGTACAGTTATGGTTCAGGGGAAATATCATAGCAACTTTTGGATGGATTGTCATGAAATATCAGTGACTAAAAATCCAAATTTAACATTTGTCAGTGTGACAGTTTTTGATTCAACTTTGTAGATTAAAGAGCTTTTTTCCCCAGTTAATTAAACTGCAGTTGTAATGTACAATTTAAACTAATTATAGAACATTTCAGGTAACAGTTCAGGTAACTCAGTTTTAAGGCAGCGGGGGAACGCTCTTAAGGTGAACCTGCTTGAAACTACACTACACTACTTCACGTAGTGGAGTAGCATGCAGTATTAATGCTGATTATATTTGTCTGCTTTCGGTGGTCAACACACTTAAACCAGGAAATCAAACGATTGACTACCTTCTTGCAGATAAATATTTAAGCGATATCTATCTTCTGTTTCACTTTCAATTTATTCACCTGTCTCTGACGTTCTCTTCCTCCTCTGCCTTCTAATTACCTTTCCTTCCCTCCTCCCCGGCCTCGACCCTGCCTCCGGCTCTCAGCAGGATTCAGAGGGGCCGCTGCAGCAGCTGCATCCCAACAGGGGCTCGACTTTCCGGGGAGGTGGCTATGGATGGTGAGACTCACTGAACCGTTCCCATGTCACATGGTCAGGGGTATAGAGCAGGACGAGGTGACCTTCTGACCTCTGCTGACGACTCCACATCCATCCATCCACCACATATATTTGACTGAGGACCTGGGATTAGTGAAAAGAATAATATAACCGGAGCAGAAACTTCAACCTTACACTAGAGGGTGCTGTTGGTTCAGCAGTGGCTTTTTACTAGTTTGTTGAATTTCTCGATTACACTTTATAGACACGGCATTAACCCGACACAAAAACATGAAAGATTGATGAAAAACACACATCCTTTAACCATATGTCCCCATTTTGTGTTCTCATTTTGTCTGCACATATTCTCAGATCAACAGGCCTCTTCTACACTCAAGCACAAATGGAAACCACATTAAAGCTACATGGTCGAGATAAATGAGACATCTCCAAACATTTGCAGTTCATAAACCTTTATTTAAGTCAAAGAGCAGATAAAAGCATTAAGGCAAGACGAGCAGCGAGCGTTGTGCTGCGAAATGGAACCTCAAATTTTAACTGTACAAGGCTTGATCCGTTCTTAAAAAAATAGAAAATTATAAAGCCAGAGAAAAACACATGAGCAAACAAGTGCAGGACACATTTTCAGACATTTACTCATTAAAACAATAAAGTACTCTTATTATTGACCTTCTGCGACTGAGTAGATTTTTAGCCTAAAATAAACTACGAGTTGAGCAGCTAGAATCTCTACAGTAAGTAACAGCCAACTAAAGTGCATGTGTCATTGTATGAAACATAAACAAAAATCTGAGATACATTATTTGCATCTTATAAGCAACTTGGTAACCAGCTTTTTCAGAAAATGTTTTCTTTTTTTTCCGGGGGTGTGCAATAAAATAAACACCCTTTTCATCTCCGTTTCACATCAGCTGACACAAACTGATGTAAAGAAAAATTGCCATGCGTATCCCTCTGATTTAGGTTTAGAGGTTTGTGACGCATTTCTTGTTGTTGTGTGTTTAGTATTTACAGTTGCAGTCAAATATGCAGCACAGTGGGGCAGACAGCGGCACCAATTAGTGCCTCACAGAACTGCTGACGAGATTTCTTTGTCTTTTCTACGAGAGGCTTTGGGATGTGAACGCAGTGATGGAACAAGATTTTTAAAATGGTTTGAACGACTGCATCTGTTCATGAAAGACTGCAAATGTTTATTTGAGGTACAAAATGGTTATCTGGTGAGAAATACATTTTTAAAAATGTGGATTTCCAAGCTCTTATAAGAATTTAAATTACTTGGAAGGTAATGGTCTAAATGCTTTGAACTGCATAAAAGCTGACTAAAAAGAAAATTCTAGTGATGCAGAATGAAGACGCTGGACTAGAAGGCAACAAGCTGTACTTTCCTGCCCAGAGTCGTCCAGTGTGGAGCTGAAAAAGCCAACGCTAACTACACACGTAGCACTCATTTTATAGCCTTTGGGGCAGCCGAAAGCATCCTCCAAGAAACGGAGCTTCTGCTCGGTAGATTTCCGTCTGCTGGCATTGCACAAGTACAGTAAGTAGAAACCACTGATGCCAAGAAGTCTCTGCTTCTGTCTGTGTCACTTTATGTTCAAACCGAGGAAAGAGACTTAAGTTTATGAATGAACATCAATCTGTCATGTAGACAGATTTTCTCCATTTCTTCTTAGTTTTTATATTTTGATAACATACACTGCCGAAAGAAAGAGTCCAACATCTTGGGAAATAAGCGTATTCTCTTTCTTGCTCTCTCCACTCTCACGACTGTACGTAAATATGATGCTACCGCCAGCAGCTGACAAGGTTAGCTTAGCACACAGACTGGAAACATGGGAAAAGAGCTAGCCTGGCTCTCCTCGAAGGTAACAAAATCTATAGTTTTGTACAAGCTAAACGGACAAGATTTAACGTATAAATTTGTGAGTTTTAGAGGGTGCTGGTAGGTGGATTTTGTTAACTTTGGAGAATCAGGCTCGCCTGCTTAACCTTCTAAACCGCCAGTTACAAGTTCAGCTGTGTCCCTTTTCTGTCTGTCGAGAAAGACGGAAATCTGACCACACTGTAGCTTTCATTTTGAGTGGACAGCTCTTCACAAAAAATGTTATATACAAAGTGACAAGGTAAACGTCTTGCTGCCTTTTAAATTTACACGAAAGTGCAAAAAGATGCTAAAAATTCAAAACTCATCCGTATTAAAGTGAAATAAAGCTTCTAAATAAACCTCCTTGTAATGGCTTTTTACTGATCGGATTTCTTTTAGTAAATAAGTTCATTTAGAAGCTTTAATACATTTAGAGGTGTATTACTAATTATACAAAAAAAAAAACACCTGGACTGCTCCGTCTTTCTGTACAAAAATATCAATGAGATAGTCTACGGTATATTAGTGCTAAAAGTTTCTATGGAAGCTACAGTATGTATTTTATCAAACCTTTTGTCCTTCAAAAGTCTTGTATTGCCTGTGAAGATCATCAAGCACAGGCACAACAGAGTGGAGTTATAACGGTCTAAATGTATCATCACAATCATCACATTTTCACCTTCTTGTGTATAACAGCCGTGATAATCTAAAGAGAATGGTGAATTTTCTGGGATGGGCCAAAAACAAAAAGACAAGAAGAAATAGAAAAGACTGAACATTTGACTTTCAAACTTGTTTGTATATGTGTGTGTGTGTGTGTTCATGTGTAAGAAGCTGCCTCCAACAGGCAGCGCTGTGTCACTCCTGGAGAGCCCAACCTCCAGAAACCTCCTACACCGACACATCTCATTGGTTATACAGGACTACAAGCTGATTGGCTACTACAGCAGAGTTCTAATGTTTTCACCTCATAAGTGTGAAGCTTGTCTTACTACAGACTCCAGCGCAGACAGAAATCACTAGAACCATCTTTGATTTCTTTTGCAAACACAGTTTCTTTGAAAGTTTGCTCCTTAGCAGAAAAGCAAGAAACTCAAAGACATGAGTAAAATGTATGTGTATGTGTGTGTATGTTTTCCCAATCCATCCCTGTCCCTAGGTGTTTTCATCAGCTCCAACTGTCCATCCATCCGTCCGTGTGTTTGTGTGTTTATCTGTCGGTCTTCTTGGCCCATGCCAGGTCATCTGATCGTGGTTTGTGCCCTGTAAGTCCTTTGATCAATTGCTCCATTCGTCTCCAGAAGCCCAGCTGGTCCAGGGGATAGTTACACCAACCTGGGATGTGAGGAAACGTGGAGGAAGAGATAGAAAGAAAAAAAGCAGAAGAGGAGAGTCAGCATGTTGGAGAAGGGAGGAGAGGATTAGAGAGAAAGAAGTAAAAGAGTAAGAAGGAACTGGACCAACGTGGTGGACAGACAGACAGACAGACGCACATCGCCATCTGTACAGCCACACCGTTAGCCTGGCTTATTCTAAGCCAATAAATCAAACAATTATTATAAAATGACAAAGCTCATTCTTTATTTCTTTCTACCTCAAGTCAAATTTATACAAAGACCTGATGTATGAGCCTCAGCGATTCAGACAGTTCAATCCATATTCTTAGAGCCCTGAAGGGATTTTGCTACTGTATTAAGATATTTGTTTTGTCTGTGGCCCCACCCACTGCTCCAGCAGCACCCACAGGGCGAACACTGGCTCCTGTTCACCAACAATCCTTTCTCCAACGCTTCCAGCATCAAGCTTTCCCCTCCTCCCCTTTCCTTCCAAATATCAATCATCTTCCTATTCTTTTATGCTTTATGTCAGATTTCCCTCCTCTGTCTTTAACTTCCTCCTCCCTCCATTATCTTCTTTCTTTGCCTCCTTTAACCGCGGATGGACTGATCCTCAGTCCTTCCATCCAACCTCCTGTCCCACTCTCATCATCATATGCAGACTAGATTTTAGGGGGGCGGTGGAGGGATGAGTGTAGTCTCCCTTGATATGTCCTTAGCCCCTTTTAACACAGGATATATATATATATATATATATATATATATATATATATTTGCACTTGCTCACAGGCACACACACATTGTCAGATTCTTCCTTCTTTTACATTACTTGAATCTACTGTATATTAAAGGTAAATACATTAATGTATGTATGGCTGCATGCCAAAGTAGATTTACATGTACACATGACAGTCTGTGTACATACTGCTCACGCACACACACACACACACACACACACACACACACACACACACACACACACACACACACACACACACACACACACACACACACACACACACACAGACAACGAACATGAAGCATCACTGCTTCAGAGGGAGCCAACACTGACATTTAAGATAAGAGGCCTTTTTACTATTATTACAGAGGACACACACATATACACAACCTGCACATTTGCATGCAGAGTAAAGCACTTGCATAAATGCTGTTTTACTCTTTTAATCCGACGAAGTCACTTACACAAGCGCACAAATGCAGAAATAAAAATAGATGTCAGACGCACAAGCGCGCACACACCAGCAAGAAGCAAATAGAGACATCTGCATGAGCTGTGTGTACTTACAAGCTACCCTTGTCTGATGCTCACACACTACCACCCATGATGTGTTTGAATAGGGTGCATGCTATAGCTGCGGGGATATATATATGTGTGTGTGTGTGTGTGTGTGTGTGTGTGTGTGTGTGTGTGTGTGTGTGTGTGTGTGTGTGTGTGTGTGTGTGCGTGTCCCTCCAGTGACCCTCTCTCTGCAAGAAGACAGTAAAACAGTGAAGCTGCCAGAGGTTTTGTTTGATTTCACTTTTTCATTCCCTCAATCTCCTGTTCTTCCATTTCTTCTTCTTTACACACACACTCCTCCATTTCTTACCCTCCTAATCCCTACTTCCTACGCGCCTTCTCCTCGCCCTCCTGCTCTCTCCCCTCCCTTCCTCCCTCTCCTGTCCTCCATCCCCCCTCTGCCTGTGAAGTCCTATTTGTTAGAACAGACAGCAGGTTAGCATTAAATATACATGGGGATTGTCAGCCGGTGGCGCACACAAAGGCAGCTAGGCGGGCCCCAGTGGAATCCTAGCTCGGCCCAGGCAGCCAGGCTAGGGGGAGGGAGGGGGAGCGGGTGGGCCGCCGTCGTCCCCCGTGGGCCCCGACCGCCAACAACCCACCTACCACCAGACACACAGGTTAGAAACCGAGGAGGAGGTCAAAAAGACTTGTACACACACAGATGCTCCACTATGCAGATGTGTGTGCTTCGCAAACACACACTTTCCCTGTGACACCCCCCCTCAACTTGCACACACACATCTGTCGTCCGCAGGGGCGCAGGGTGACGTACAGGCTGATTCCCCCTTGTGTATCCTCCCTCTCCGCTCTCCCTCCCTCTCACCCAGATGCACACAGAATACTGAATGTGGATCTGTTACGGAGAGGCCTGGTGTCTCTGAAGACACACGCGCACGCAAAACAGAACATTTTCTTTTAGTTATTTATACGAAGCCGACAGACAGACAGACGCGGCCGCCATCTTGTCTCAATCTGCAGAGAATTCTAAGTGAAATTATTCTGGAGTCATCAGCTTCAATTATGGCAAACTAAAATGGAAGCCCACAACATACACACTGATAAATAAAATCAATAAATTGTTGAATAAGCAATCAAAATTCACATTATACACATTCTGTCCTTCAGTGCCTTGATGCTGTGATGGAGGCAAAATTAAAAGAAATAACTTTTGGGGTTGTTTTGTATACAGAGGTTCTTTACAAGGACATTACCCCTCTGCTTTCATATAATAACTGGGATGGTGATAGGCATGGTCGAAGACAAAAAAACTCTTTCTGAGAGACCAGCAAACAATTTGCATAGATTAGAAAAATGGTCACATGAATAGATTCATGTTGTGCACTAGAGGTTGACCATATGTTTGTAAAAGTTCGTAAATATAACCTTGGTTCTGTCTCTCAGACGAGGCTTAAATAATCCAGCCTAACATGTTGTTATCAAGGTAAAATTATCCTTTTTCCAGCTGATATGTTTTTGGGAAATCATTGGTAGGATTTGCTCCTGGTTCAATTAGTCTGTTAAAAATCAAAACAAGTATTTGATGTAATATTATTAATAAATCCCTTGTTGAAGTCCAGCCAGAGGCCATTGTTTCCGTGATGTAGTAAAATAATACCTCTAGTATGCTAAACTAAATATTTATCCGATAGAAGTGGCAGATACACTATTTACTCGTCATGACAACACCAGTTCTTACCTGTAGTAATGCAGTAATACGTCTCGTGTGGAGACACATGGTGGATGCGGTGATGTTTCCGTGGCAACACCAGATGCCAGTCCTGCAGCAGCGTGACCCAGCGCGGGAGGCCGAAGTAGGAGTGGCTCCACTTATGAATCTGATTGGTCAGCGTCACGAAGACGGCCAGGGCGAAGACGTAGCAGTCCCAAGGATAGGACGCCGCCAAGGCCTCTGAAAGGTGACGGGAGACAGAGAGACATTTATACACAGAGAGAGACAGAGAGAATGAAGTTAATAGAATAATTGATCAAACTGTTTAGTGTAATGAAGAGGGCCAGCATGAAGGCGTAGTACTCCCACAGAGAGGATGCTGGCGGGAGCCACGGAGAGATGCAGAGACTGAGGGGGGAGGATGAGGAACGAGGGGGGAGAGAAGACGTGGGGACGAGTGGCAGAGCAGAGGACAAAGATAGACAAGTAAGATGAGGACGAGAGGGTAAAATAGGCTGAAATGTAAAATAACAGTGACCGTCAAGATGTCTTCCAGAATCAGAGAGGCCAAATGGAGATCAGTCATCTGACATCAATGTATTTGACTGTTTTTTATCACAGTTCAATCGCATCGGCACCGCAGGCATCAAGAGGAAGATTTTAGGCAGTTAGTCTGGGGTGAGACAATTCAGCCCGCTACGCCTCAGTGCCATCACAAAAAGAAATCAGTCTCTACACTCTGTCTGTTCTTTATTGAGCAAGTAAAAGTCCCACTGATGTTCAAATGGAACTATGAATCATCACCCCCATCACCTTTTAATATTTAAACAACTTCTGCATTCCCACTCTTATGCTCTGAAGAGCTACACATCACTCCTACAGTGGCGTCCTGGGACTGGACAGTATGTGTGCGGTGTTTTTATGTGATATTCAGATGAAGGTGTAGTTGGAGTTCAGATGGAGGCTGGGGAAAAGATAGAAAGTCACACTGAAATTTGGAGTGCATCTCTTTTTAATGTGAAGAATTTGAAAAGAGGAACTAGGGCTGTGACTTTACACAATTGTAAACAATTTTAAACAACTGGATTCAAAGCTGTAAGCAAGTTGAAAGAAAGGTAGATTAATTTCATTGGGGGAGGGACTAATGGAAAATCTTTAATTCAGTGTAATGTTATCGGTTTTACAGGGAATAAAGGATTGAGATTTTGTGAAAAAAAAGTAGAAAATAAATGTTTTTGTTCTCAATTTATGTGTACAATTCCATGAATTCTCAAATAATGACAATGTCTTTTAAATAGGGCTTGGCAATATATCAGTAATATATCAATATCGTGATATGAGACAAGATATCGTCTTACATTTTGGATAAAGTAATATCATAATATGGCATGAGTGTTGACTGTGGTTTTAAAGGCTACATTACAGTATTTTCTGAACTAACCAGACTGTTTTAGTTGTCCTTTTATTTGCCTTTACCCATTTAGTCATTATATCCCCATTACAGTGAATTATTTATAAAAAGTTTGAATATTTTGTAAAAGCACCAACTGTCAACCCTGAAATAAAGTCGCTGTATTGATATTGAGGTATTTGGTCAAAAATATTGTCATACTTGATTTTTTTCCACATTGACCTGGCTCTACTTTTAATGACTTATTACATTTCTACTTTAAATTTGGTGTTGACAAGGTGCATATGTGTAACTTATCTTGTTTGTTGAGCTTGTGTTGCTTTTTGTTACTATGCATTTGTTTTAATGGATACCAAGAAATTGCAGAGGAAAATTAGCTTGAAGCTATCTTTGGTACAGTACTTAAAATTGTAAAATTTCAGCTTAATATTGTACATGGTAGTTTTCAAATTAAATAATAAATTCAGTTAGAAACATCCCTGTGTTATGAATTGTTTCAATTCACATTTCCATCAGTTCAAGAGCCATAATCCCTTTTCTTCTTTTTGAAAGCTTTTACTGTGAAATGGTCACAAAGTGAACAAAAGGGTTCCACGCTGCAAAATGTTTATATTGTCTTCATGATGGCAGGAGGAGCCACAGTTGACACTACAACCAACTGTTTGGTGAGCGACGTCTGGACGTTCAGTGGAAATATTTACACACAGAAATAAACTGTAAATCTGATCAGAGATGAAATGCTTATTTTGTTGATGTATACACATTATTAAGAATTGAATGTAACCAAGAAAATTTACCAGACCACAAATTTGAAGTACTTTGAAGTACTACATTTCAGTGGAAAATGTTTTCCAGTATGTTTTCAATCCAGTTTGTTTAATTGGTGTCTGTAGTTACTGGTTCTTTTATAAATTATGATTTTACAGAACCAAATATATGATGATTTTATGAAATATGATGCATTGTTCTATATTGGACAACCCAACAAGATATAAAGGTGTTAAAATTAACTTATCGCAACCAACTATAAGAGTCAAATCCTGCTTACACATTTAAGCATCAGTAAATATTAAACCTGTGAAATAAAATTAATATTATATTTCCTTTTGGTGTGTATTACTTATTTTATTACTTCTTAGCTACAGTGGTCAAGCTCAGAGTGTGCCAAGCTATACTGAAAGAGTCAGATAACTTTTTTCTGTCTTTTCAAACATTGCAAAAATGTAACTAAGAGCATCTTTCTCAGCTGGGCATTAGTATCTAATTACATTTCCAAAAAGCAGAATTAGCCCCAAAGCTATAGAAAGAGTTAGTGACTGGTTTCAGGGAAGTAAATGTTCCTATTCAGTGTTGATGTGATCTGACAGGTGACAAACATGTCAGGACTCATACAAAGGAGCAGCTGAGTGCAACAATTTTCTAAATATCATGCATGAAAACAGTCTGAAATGAAGCTACAGTTGTTTCCATTTGAAAAGAATTTGGATTCAGAAGTCCCCAGCTTTTTGTGTCGCATGGCTAACTCTTGTTATTCACTTGAGTCCTTCTGTCGCTATGACTTACAGCTGTCCTCTCTCCGTCCGCCTCCATCCCTCGTTCCCTCTCTTTGGTTAAAACAGCGATCTCTTGACCCCCGTTCAAGTGCAGACATGACAGCTGGAGATGTCGCCTCGCGGCTTTCAGCTTTCCCCGTCTGCCTCCGTCTCTGTCTTTGTCTGGTGACCGCTTGACACCGCGAGGAGCTTGACATGACAGGTGTAGATGTCATCTTACCGCTACATGACCCTCCACCACCCCAAAACCCCCCACGCTCTCCCGCTCCCTCTCTTCTCCTTGCACTCTCACCCTCCATCTCAAACTCTTAGCGGTGACCTCTTAAGGTGCAGACATGACAGGTGTAGATGTCACCGCGGCTCTCCCTGTGTCCGACTCGTGACCTCTTGACTACCTGCTGTGTGTGACATGACAGGTGTGGATGTCACCTACAGGTGAACCTCACTACTTTTCTCTCCCCTCTAATCTTCTCTCCCTTTCTCAACCCCCAGGTCTCCTCCGTTTTCTCCTTTTTTCCCATTTCTTTATGTATGAAATCCTTTTCATTCTTTCCATTTCTATAGGAATTTTCTCATGTGATTAAATATGTTTATATGGAGAACTTTTATACAATATTTTCACTAAAAACTACATCTTTACTTATATTTTTCTTTGCCATATTACTCTCCTCCATGACTTTTCTACAGAGTGCTGCACAAGTACAGCATGAAATAAATGTTTGAAGGTATCACTGCAAACCAAATGTCTAGAAACTGAAGTGACACAAAACATGTTAAAATATGAAAGATAATTATTTCTCTTGTTTAGCAATCATTGAATTCTGACAGAAAAATCCTACTGTAAAAGTGATATTCATCAACATTAAAAGTTTCTTACAAAGTTGGGTTCATCATTTCTTTCCACTGTGACGTAGTATCACTTGGTTAAAGTGGTAGGATGGTGGCCTTTTTGTTGGCAGATTATTCTATCTTTGAGTACATAGACATCTTATTTATTCACAACAGCGGACAAAGCATATGTCCGCTGCTTGTAAGCAGCTAAACCCCATTAAACCTCAGCTAACTCCCCTCCTCTCCACCCATCAGTGACCTTTCTGCTCAAGTTGAAGTGCAGACATTACGGGTGGAGATGTCCCCTCCTCAATAACAGGTTTCTCCGTTTCTCCTGCTGATCTTCCTCCTCCTGTCCCGCCCCTCCTGCCCTGCACTCGTAAGGTCAGTGCACATGATTACCTGCATAACTGCCCCATGCTTTCCCACAACCAGTGGACACACTTCAGCCAGAGTCTGTGCTACCTCCTGCATCCGGCAGCACTAAGTCACTGCTTCGCTTTGTTAGACACTGTTAAACTGACCTTCTAACTTACATTCACAGGTACGCAAGTATGTTAGCAGTGTTTTATAGGTGGGAAGCCGGTGAGGGATCTCATCCATGTTGCTGAACTTGTGATTCCCACTGCTTTGTTGCAGAGAGGGTGAGACCTTGCTGGAGAGCTCAAACCCCCGCACGTGTTAAACTCCCATGCTTCTCAATCACAGGTGATAGCAATGTGAATGAGAAAATATATAGCATACAGGATACAAAAAAAGATTAACTAGTTATGTGCTACATAGCCAGTAGTGGAGAGTATTGTGTGTGTGTTCCTGTGCGTATGCTACCTGGTGTGTATGTGAGGAACTTGTAGGCCATGTGAGCCAGCGGTAGGATGGGGATCATACAGTTGTCGCCATTGGTTTCAATGAAGTTGTGGCGCGTGATGGCGGTTGGGTCGATGTGGTGCTCCCTGAATGGACGGATAAATGCCTGCAGAGAGAAAGGGAGAGGGAGAGAGAGAGAGAGAGAAATTATATAATTAAATTAAGAAATGAATACTTTCTGTAATTCCCTCCAGCTTCTCAAGCAGACTTATGTGATAGATATTTATTGAGATGAGCGATTCTCATTAGCCAATCATGAGGTTTTTTTGACCCACAGCATTTTGAATTGAGTTTGCTTAATTGAAATGGACAGCACTGAAATGTCACTCCTGCATTCAATAATAACTTATTCATTGTTAATTTAATTCCTCTACTGTTCATCTATTTCCCAGTCTACAGGCTGGAAAACAAAACACAGAGTTGTATAAATACTGAAACAACACCTAATCTTTTACAGTTATATTTTTAAATCATTGTACACCAGAAAATGTTTCCTATACATCATATATGTGTAATTGGCTGAATATTCTATGAAAATCAAGATCAATCAATCTTTCAACTTAATTTGAATTCAGTTTAAATCAGAAGACAAAACAAAATCTAGAAACCATTGTTTACAGTCTTTACGCAAATGCAGTTCAAATGCACACACACACACACACACACACACACACACACACACACACACACACACACACACACACACACACAGACACACACACACACACACACACACACACACACCACGACTCAGCGTGCCCAGCAGCCCATACAACCCCAAAGCTCATATCCAGCATCCTAATAAACCGTAGAACAGCAGTCAGCCTGCGCAGAGAAACACCCGTACACATAAATGACCCATGGACGCCACACAAAGCCTCAACAAATGTGAGCTTCAAACCCACACCAACACACACACACACACATGCTCGCAAAGCCCACCTGCCCAGCGCAGCGGCAGACACCTGTCTGTGAGAGCATGGGGGTCTCAAATGAAAGACTGAATCTGAATCTCAGAAGCACAAAAGAGGACAAAAAGAGTCACACACACACACACACACACACACACACACACACACACACACACACACACACGATAAGGTAATTTATTTCCCTCTGTGGAAAAAGCAAGGAAAAAAAAGGTAGGTTTGCATCTGTATTTCGACAGTGCGCATGTGTGTGTGTGTGTGTGTGTGTGTGTGTGTGTGTGCTTGGAGCCATGGAAGCATCAGCATGAGAACTCATTATTGTCGTGTTAGCTTTTCGAGCCAATCACACACGCCTATCAGCGCAAACATCATTGGTAGGTGCCGTTGCAAACACAGAAACTATCTGTTGATATCTTCACAATTATGTTCCCATCTCCTCTCCCCCACCTGTCCTCTCCCATCACCCCCCCCTCCCCTCGCCGCAGCCCTCAGCCAGATGAAAGGCCGGCTAAGCCACGGAGGTCGTGCCGAGCAGGGCGGCATCGGCGCTCCCCGTTAACGGCAGGCCTCCGGTCGCTGCGTGTCCTCTAATCCCACACCGTTTAACGGCCCCGCCTCGCACGACGTCCGTTAATCACCAGCTCACATCACCCATCGCCCCAGCAACCAGCGCTGTCCCACTGGTTGAACGGACACGCCCTTCCACCGCCTTCTATTTTTTTTTTTTTTTTGTGTCCTTCCGACCTTTATGCTGTATTTTCATGTCACTTTTTGTTGGTTTTCTCTTTTTACCACATATTTCCATCTATGCAGTCTCCTTTTTTTCCCTTCTGGCCTTTAATAGGGAACTGATTTAAGTCATTCAATTACATCTTCTTCAACGCGCTTCTCATTCTCATTAGAGAGAATCATTAAAGAATACATGTTTGTTAGAGATGTATCAAAAAAGACAGAGGGAAAATGACATAAGGAGGAAGGTATTGATGCTTTTAAAAATATTGCAGAGGAGGAACAGACAGATAAGAAGGATCTTCAAACCTGTATCCCTAAACTGTAAGCACATCTGGCAAATTTCAATGTGGATTGAGCATCATTGGGAACTAATGAGCGTGACTTTGTCCTCAAAATGGTGTCATTAGAGGACTGCTAAATCCTTGTTGATTCAATTAAAGCTCAACGACATGGCAAAGACAAAAAACACAGCATGTCCCAAAGCTTCGTTAAGGAATAGTTCTGAACACAACTGGGAGAATGTAGGGCACTTTTTAAGAAAGTGGTGCAGTTTTAGCACTGGGGAGTGAAAAAGGCTTTTATGGATTTAAATCAAAGCAAATCATTGTTGTAAAATTCAGAGTGAAGAGCATTAGGATTGTTCAGTATGGGAGAGGTTTACGTACAGTATAACTTTGAGGTATAACGACATCACCTTCCAATAAAGGGATGTTGATGTTGGTGACAAAAAAGGCATTTTGTGAATATTGTATTTTTTTACAATGTGCTCACTAATCCTATACATACCAGAATGACTGTTTGTTCATTTAGCCTTTTACACACCAGAGTAGTGTACAAAGACAGAAATCCAGGAATCCTGTAATTTTAAGAGAATTATGTTATTTAGACCATCAACAGAAAAAAATACTTGGTTGTTTTAGTTATTTTTCAAGCAAAATTAAAAACATTCCTCGCGATTCACACAGTTAGCTTTACAAATACTAGTCATTAATTTCATACATCATCATCATCATCATCATCGTAATCTGCGTTAATACTAGTCATTCTGCGGCAGTGAGCAGAAGGTTAAACAGGCCCTATTATGCTATTTTCCGGGTGCATATTTTTATCTCAATTTACAGTTACAACATGTTTACATGCGTTAATGCTCATAATCCGCCTTGTTTTTCTCATCCTGACTGTCCTGCAGCACCTCTTCTCACCTTCTCTCTGAAATGCTCCGTTGTAGCGCTTGCTCCTCCCTCCAGAAAGCAAAGTCTGCCCTGATTGGTCAGCTAGCCCGCTCTGTTGTGATTGGTCAATGTTTCACATTTCAAAAAACTACCTCCGGAGCATGACAAATGGAAGTCTGGTCACAATAGGATTGGAACCTGGGCCTCCTGGGTGAAAGACTGCTTTCATAACCACTACACCATGGTAGTTGAGGTATTCAGCTCCGTCTGTCTTTTTTTGTTTGAAGGCGGGCCAAACTAGCCGGAGAGCTTTATGTCACTTCCGTAACATTATGACCTCATAAAGTTACGGAAGTGAAGGAGAGAATTAAATTGGGCCGTTTCAGGCAGCTCAGAAGCTTCTGAGGGGGAGGTAACTCCTTTTAGGCGTGGACTTCAGGTTTTACACTCTACGGACTTTTTAAATGTAAAAATCTCTGAAACATTGCTGATATTGTCAGACTCTCTTTTTGATAAGTCTGTCTTCCTTTTTGTGTTGCTTTGCGGCGTAGAGAGTTGTTGCCAATGCTGGAAAGGCAACTTTTCCCTGCAGGATATCTCATCTGTATTTGTATAACAGCCAATAGTAACACCGTCTGTCTTAATTGATCTAGGGGTTGGCCAAAGTCTCTCCTTAAAGGCTAGATTTTCTAGAGCTAAAATCTAAAAACAGAACATAAGGAGGAGCAGAAGTCATGGTTTCTCTCTGACCACTTGAATTACAACAGGCTGAAAGGTTGTTGGGACATTTAGGCCCAATGATGCCAAAAACATACTTATAAAAGGTTTTGTGAAAAGGTGAATCAGTGCAAATTTTTGGTTTACTACCTTTGTACAAATAATAAAAGAGGTATTTTGACAATTTTTCTTCATGAGCATTTTGTTTGGTACAGCAATTATTTGCTATATATTTTGGCAATATTATTTTTTATTTCATTTTATGTTTCCATCTTAACTTTTTTTATGTGCCAATGCTCATACAAATAGAACATATTAAATGTCCCTCTTGTGACCTTGTTGGCCAAATTCTCCCTTGGATCCTGGAGACGATACTGGCCGTACTGGGCCAATGACTTTGACGGATAGAAAATGCAGTTTCCAGTGGCAGCTGTTACTGCTCTGTGTCCTCCTCTGCTGGAAATATTATTTATGATACTGTGACAGCGGACTCTTCACTGTTAGGTATCCCCTTATGGTGAAGTTATGGAGGGCAGGAGTCCATATGTGCAGACAAGGTGTTCTATGTCTGCATTAATGGTTCTACATGTTGGCTATAGTACAATCTGAGCAACGCCTTTAAAGAGGTCTTTACAAATGGGAACACTGAACAAAGAAATAACAGACACATGGACATTGTTTCTTCTACATTTGTAACCGTCCCCACTATTAGCCTCAGGTGTTCGCCATCGTGCTCCTCTTTGATATTCAAACTAACCTTAACTGGGAGCACACGCCTGCTTTATTCTCAGTCTAAAAAATACACAAAGACATAAACACACTCTCACACACTCTCTCACACACACATACTTTATTTTCCACTAGCCTATTGCTATCCCTCTGTTCTCCGCAAAGGTCCATTCTTCTCTTCCAGTGAAAGTCTTTATTAGAAGTCTCCTACAGTTTCCGACACACCATGCAAATCTGTGGCTGCCGCAGTGCCTTTGGTCCCAGTAACTACCCCAAACCGCAATAAACGCCACACAATAAATAAACATCAAACCACATAGTACCTTCAGCAAACAAAAAAATAGGAACACAGGGATTGGAAAAATCATTGTTTAGAGTCTACTAAGGGTACAATGCATGTAAAATAAAATGTGTTGTTATCTAGATAAAAAAATGTGGCAACAAAACAACCCCAAAACATACGATTCAGAGTTACACACATAGTGATTTGATACCATGATAGAACTCATAGCCTGGCATAAAATATTACCTTAAAGCTCAATCAACATCAAGCAAAAAGAACGACATTAATCATTTGAATCAGACTAAACAGGCTGTCAATAATGTGCTATCTAGAGCCACTTAGTGGGACTTATTTCAAAGCTGTGATTATGAAGCCTGAAATGGAATATTAATATTTTAGAGTGATGAATACAACTCATTATTCAGGTGTTAACAGTAATTGTGTTTTGCTCCGCATTTACAAACTGCTTTTAAGTAAATTCAGTCAAGGCTATTTTTTATTTGAAATTCTCTGAAATCTGTAACTGCCTCCTCCTTTAAATACCTTAAGTTCCTGTCAGATTACAGATTGTCATTCATGGATCATGTTTGCAGTGAAAGAACAATAACACCCGGTGTTCGATTTTTGCACATTATTGACAAATCTGTGGTATTCTTTAATTTATACCATTATGCGTCACCCTCTTCCGTCACATTTTCCACCAGTGTCAAATAACAGCCAAGCGCATTATTAAGTTTCTTATAGTTCTTCTTAAGTTTTTAGAAACTACAAGTGATCTATTTAAGTGGGTTACACCATTAAAACGTAATACATGTCTGAGCCAATAAAGCCTTAAATATTAGTAATGTGTGAATGGGTTGTAGCACATACAACCAAAGGCAATCAACTCAAACAGGAAGTCACTGTAGCATCACAAACTGATTAATATCTTCCAAAATTGCAATTTGTAACATTTAGTAATTAGATTTTTTTTCCCGAATTGTAGTAGTGTGAGGATCATGCAACAGATTGCATCAATTGTAATTAAACATTAAATATTATTACAACAATGTTGTCTGAACAATGATGAAAAATGAGTTCAGCATAAATGGAAACTATTGTCTTAATTAGAATGCATAAAACCCACATGAGCTCGAACTTTTCCACTAATTAATTATCAATGAATATTAAATAAATCAAAGAAAGACGAAATACACACCCACTGAGCTCTCATACCATCAATCACAACAAAGTTCACATGAACCAATCTGCAATCTGCACCTGATCACACTGATTTTAATTGGCTGAAATGAGGATAACCTTTACTTTAATTGGCTGTGGGAAAAGGGGGCAAAAAGTGTGTGTGCATTAATGTAGGCGATTTATTTTAATGTGAGAATTAAGTGTATGTGCATCCATCTTCATACACGCCTACACACATATGTGCATGCATGTCTTCTGGCACTGTATGGTGAGAGGTTGTAGAGGTTCAAGGTGAGGCCATTCACAGCATGTGTCCACGTGGGTGTGTGCATTTGGGACCCTGGACATTACGGTCTACAGGGAGATCCCTCTGTGACACACTGACATTTAATTTCCGGGTCTCTGTAGCCCATAATTCACTGGGTCACAGAAATGTTTGATTTTAATCTCATATATTCTTCAAAGAAATTGAAGATTTTGTTTTGACAAAACTTCCAACAACGGAAAATCCCATTTAGCTGCAAGACACTCTGTGTTTGAAAAAGTAAAGCATAAACTAGTACCAAATGTCCACAAGCAAGTGACTTTTTGTTTTCCAAAAAATGAAAATAAATTGTTCATCTCCTATTGTTTGTATGTCTGTGGTGGCTACCCAATTAATTTGCATGGCACATTATCTATACGATTTAACATGTATTGAAAAGCCTCAAAATATGCAGAAAGAAAAGGTACTTCTTGCTGAACATGCAGTTACATTAGCAGCTAAATTAATTGGCTGTAATTGACCAGGATGTATTTGTCAAAATAAACCTGATCCAGGGAGGTCGAATAGAATTGCAGACTGATCGTAGCAACAACACAACAGCAATTGTTACATTGGCCCAAAATGTTTACCTCATTTCTAGGGCTGTTATCAATGTGTCAGTTCAGTTGTGGCGTGATATGAATGATTTCAGGAGAAAGTGAGGAACATGAGGCTTTAATTTGTAATGTACTTAATTGATGGCAAATGACTAGAAGCTGTTTTAATGCAGACTAGACGGTCAGGCTGTGTGTTTATATGTATGCGTGCTCACCTTCCCAATAACAGGGATGTCCACAGATCCCCAGGTGTCCGCCCCCCAGTGTACCATCCCCGATGCAAAGTCTGCCGTCACTATTCCTAGGACTGGCACATGACCACACAAAGAGAGAGAGAATAGACAAAAACATAGGAATAACATATGTTGTTATTAGATGTGCAAACCAACACCAAAACATAATTTCAAAAACGTGTTACCTCACGTTGACGAGAGTAATGATTTGGGACTCGACTGGTTTATTTAGAAAAATAATTTCCAACATTTATAAATCAAATATACCTATATTTAAAAAGAGCCCTGTGGTAACAGTGATGGGTAGTTGTTAAGTTATATCTTTACAGTTTTTTTGCCGCTCAGCTCACCGATGCCGAGGATGATCTTGTAGATGTGAGCGGTGGAGAAGTGCAGGAGGAGGAAGGAGAAGTTGATGATGAAAAGGAAGAGGCACAGAATCACACACACCCACTCCTGGAGCCGCTTACCTGAAAAAAGGACAACACAAAGGACAAGAAAAACACATTTATTTTTCTTACATGCATACAACAACACACACAAAATAAAAAATATAAAAAGATTTGCATTTTCTGTTTCCCAGCATTATCAAAATACAGATTTCATTGTTGGGTACTGTGCACTGGTTATAATTGAGGAGAAGAAGCTGAAGGAGAGAGTGGAAACGCTAAGAAGTCGAGGGTGTTCGGCTCTGCTGAGTCGTATTAATGACCCGGTTGAGGTCCCTGCTACCGCTGGGAGAACAACTCACTCCTTACCGAGGGTCAAAGGACCATTCGCCCAACAATGACTGTGTGTGTGTGTCCAGGGTGTTAATATGTAATCAGTCAGATGAAGACAAGTGTACTCCAGGCTGAGGGGTCACGACCTCTCCAATGTGAAACACCAACGCTGACGCAGCACCGAGCCCACATGGACACACACACACACACACACACACACACACACACACACACACACACACACACACACACACACACACACACACACACACAGGCTGTTTCTGGTGGGAGGTCGGCCTCTGCAGAGACAAGGCCAAACTCAAAGGTCAGCAGTATTAACTAAAGGACAGAGGAGGTGGGAGTAAAACTACTCGTACTCTAAACTCGCAAATCAGCAATTTTATGAAAGAGATGGGAGGGTCAAACTCGAAACCCTTCAGTCACACAACCCTGAATATTAGAGACACTAAATTATTAAAACACACACACACACACACATTGTTCATCTAATATGGCAGAGCACCATATCTTACTGCAGGGTTTTTACTTTCACAATGTATTCCGTCTTCCAATCTTTGATTTGTATCTTTATTTACTTTTTATTTACTTACCTTCAGGAAATTTGACAACAGAATATCTCCCCTACTTGCAGAAATGAGCTATAGGAAGTACAAATATAAACTACCGCTGTTCTATTTCTAAATCACTTTCTTTTGTTCTTTGCCTCCCATCACCCCTTCTCCTAATCCTCTTTCTTTGCCAGTCAAATTTGCTTTTAAAACTTTAATGTCTTCAGATCCTGACGTATCACACAGCATTAGCAGCCTATAAGATATTCATGACAGATTTTTTTTAATAAAGCACACAGGCCTGTGAGTGAGTGCGCCTATAGACCTGTGCGACTATGAATATGCTATCAGCCTCTCATAAGGCCGGGATTGAAGTGGTCATGGGAGATTTAAAATATGTGATTATGGATATTTTAAGGATGATCAAATGTGACCCTTCACCTTCTAAAAATAGATGGTATCAAAGTTGTGGAGAGACAGATGGCTAATGCAAGTGTAGACTGAAGTTCAGCTTCTCAATGAGTTTGACTTTCATGAAGCTCTGTAGTTTCAGCTATTGATTGTAGTTGGAGGTGGCACATTTTCAGGCAGTGGTTCTGAGTCTAACAAAACAAATTATACAGGGCATATTAAGCAAATTAATTTGATTATGTGGACCCCGCTCATAGGACCCCATTAAACACTGGCCTGAATTCTACCAATATTGCATTATTTTGTTGCCATAAAAAAAATACAGTACAGAGATTTTGAGGTTAATTCAAAAGGTCAACTACTGACTAAGGCAATTGGACATTTGCAGGATTAAATGGAAGTTGATGCAATTAAAAAATATATAATAATTGGTTCTCTGTGACTGTGGCACACTGAAGGACCAAGTTAGTACGCAGCAGTCCTGGAAAAGGAGACCTTTCTTTCCAAGGAAAACTGGCATTAGTCACATCAGACAATTAAAACACTATTGGCTTTTCTCAGATTTGCTTGTCCGAGGTCCAGTGAAAAGACTTAACGTGTTTACATCATATAGTCCAGGTAATGTGTTTTCACTCCAAACAGCCTTAAGTCCATATTGAGGTTAAGTGGAGCGCAATTGGCTCTGTTGTCTCCGAGCTTCATGTGACACCATTTTCAACACTTTGTCCCACGACACACGCATGCACACAACACACACACACACACACACACACACACACACACACACACACACACACACACACACACACACACACACACACACACACACACACACACACACACACACACACAGCTCAAGGGAACAGTACACCAAAATCTACTCTCTCCAACTTTTCTCACTGCGTCTGCACCCACACACACTCAACGTACATGTGAGCGCTCACACAGAATGATGCTCCAACTGATGGATTTCCCAACACATTCTCACACACATACACAAATTCAGACACTTCATCTCCGTCACGTACACACACACACACATGAGGTGCAGGGCCGTGGAGCAGTGGGGCGGCTGTCAGGTGATGTGCGTCAGTCCTTGGATCCTCCGGCTCCCTGGTGAGGGGAAGAAAACTAGGACAGGCCTCCGCAGAGCGCACACACACACACTCTCTCTCTCTCTCACACACTCACACACACACACACACACACACACACACACACACACACACACACACACACACACACACACACACATAAGCCCTTGTCCCTCAGGCCATGGCATTGCTGGATATCACACACAGCTACAGACACACACACACATAAACAGCCTCTACAAGCATGTACGTATGGACGGACATATGCCAGCATGTTTGAACACACACCTGACCTGCCTTCACTTGGCATACAATCACCCAAATTTAAGACATAGATGTAGACAGACGCAAGCACACACACACACACACACACACACACACACACACACACACACACACACACACACACACACACACACACACACACACATCTACACACACATCTACACACACTCATAGGGCCAGAGGAGCGCACTCATTAATATCATTCTGACAACAACTGGCTCACTGGCAACCTCTCTGCCATCGCTCACCCAACAGCATCCCCCGCCTGTGGGCGTGCACGCGGGTGTGCACGGGGATTTAACCTGGGCGGAGCCGGGGAGGGGAACGAGGGGTGCTAATAGGCTGAAATTAATCAACGCCGGCTGATTCGCTGTCTGGGGAATGAGTGGCGGGCAGCAGGCAGGCGGGCAGGCAACACGTCCTGAATACTAATGGACTGATGGAGACAGAAACCTCTTTACCTCTCTCTGCTGTTTGTCAGGTAAAAAGGAAATACGTTGAGGGAGGAGTGTTAAAATATACATACAGTATGAGCAATTTCAACCTAGAGAAATTGAGATTGATGACGGATGAAAGTAAATACCCAAGATGAGCGGAAACAGCATGGGGCCAAATTGTGAGCATCAGTAGAATGATCTAGTCTGCAAAAATTCAAAGCAACATTATTTGATATGACCAAAAAATCAACCTCTGTGTGACAAACAGTATCACTTCCTTTCGCAAACACCACTGTATTTGCTGCTCCTAAATGAGAAAATATTTGGACTAAACCTGAAGTGCTAGAATAAGACAAAGATGCCTGTTCAACAACAACAAAAAAAAGAATAGCAGAGTGAGGCCTTCTCCACACTAAGCCGGATAAATTTGAAACCACATCTGTTCCTTCCTGTCCGTTTGACCCATCATCCACGTAAAACTGGAGCAGGAAGAGATTTATCCGTTTTCTTATGTTCGGAAAATCTGCACAAAGTGCACTGAAGTGGCCCAATTTCTATGATGTTTTCTGCCCCAAAAAATTACATATTAAGTGAATCATTGGTAAATCACCTGTCCACATACTGTACCTTTATTTATATTCGGACAGGCCACAACTGAAGTGTTGTGAGAGAATAGTTGGACATTACACTGTATTTCAAAGTGCACACAGATGTGCACATGTAGTGACCACTTGTACTGCAACCATGAAGTGTGGAAGTAGAGGAACTGTAGAACACAATGTGAAACACAATAACGCCAGGAAAAACAATAGAAAATCTGAAGAAATAAAAAATATATGTGCATATGCCGCAGTGTATTCTGGGAAACTTCCCCAACTTGCCTGCTCCTGTTGCTCTATCTTACTCAGTTTTCCATTACCTGTACTACCACACTTACGGTATGCCAGAAAAGGCTTTAGAAGGTCCCAATACGTCAAATACAGTATGTTAAACTACGGGGATGTTCTACTGCATCTGTTCACATTTTTGCAATATGTAAGCCAGCATGCTCTTCTGGCTGTTCTGACCCACAATCCTCTGTGAAGCGGATATATGAGCAAGTTGGTCAAAGTTTAAGGTGCCATGTTATGACGACGAAGTACAGTATGTCCCAAATGAATGCGTACTGCATGCAACAGTATGTACTTTGAAAAGGCAGCTGCAGTGTGAACTAAAAGTAAAAAAGAAAATGAGTGATGTCGTCTGTGATGTTTTCCATCTTTATTTCATTTTTTTTGCTACTGACAGTAGCTACACACACATGCTTTTATAAATAATGTCATTATGATTGACTGAATCATCCTTAAAAAGGAGGCACAACGCTAATCTGCAAATAAAGAAATCGGTGAACTGACCTGAGGTGGGTTTATCCTTCACTAGGACTCACTAGGAGTGACCTCTGCTATACGAATGTATGTGTCACTGTATACAGCTATAATCTGTCAATAGTTCTCCACCAACAAAGATATATTCCCACGTTAAAGTTTGAGAAGCATATCCTATCCTAAAAACAACCTACAAGAACCTCGGACAAAAAGAAAGTCTAACACTGTGAATACCGAGCCTCACAGCAGCTCTAAGACCGAGTCACATGCCTCGACCACGCCTTTTTGTTGCCTTTTCTCTTACATTTTGTCCCCGAGATAAACTGTGTTTACGAACACTTATTCATACTCATGTAAAGACTGCTTACACATTAGGCACTAATTCACAGAGGGTGATACTGTATGTACGAACAGAATGCAGACAGCTCTGCCACTCTTTTTATTCTCCCTTTCTCTTTCTGCGTCCCCTGGTTTGCTCTCTGTAGACTGTCTTCAGATGGGACCCGGGAGAGGGAGAGAAAGGGAGGGAGAGAGAGAGAGAAAGAGAGAGAGAGAGAAATGTGGGTGGTAAAAGTGGGTCACATGCTCAGAGAGAAAGGGAATGAAAGAGGGGGAGACGGCGAGCGACGAGGGAGAGAGACACTGAGAGGGAATGACAGTAACAGGGGAAGATGGGGTGAGAGAGAGAGAGAGGTAGAGAGCCACAAAGAGGGTGAGGGAGAGCGACAGGGGGGATGTGGGGGGGGTCGAATTCCCTTGTTCAGAAGGAGTGGATCAGTCACAGGCCGCTTTCCTTTCATCTGATCTCAGCGGACCCCGAAACCTGGGACACACACACACACACACACACACACACACACACACACACACACACACACACACACACACACACACACACACACACACAATAATAGTACACAACACAGGGACGCAAGCAAACACACACTCATCAGCACACACATACACACAAAACCAACATCAACACAGAGTACACAAACCACAGATGACGAAACAATACACACACACACACACACACACACACACACACACACACACACACACACACACACAGTATGTATGTCTTGATGTGGATGTGCACACACACAACACTGCCAGACAAACTTAATAAATCCATTACCCTGTAGATTCAACAGCAACAAAGAGAGGAATGTAGCAAATGAGATTCAATAACGGCATACCGACACAATGGCACACACACACACACACAGACAAACAGATGCATACATCTAGACACAATAACACTCACAAACACGTTTAAACCCACATGAGAGCCAGTGTAAGTGGGCCCTGCTCCAGCCTCCCTCCCTCCCTCCCATGTGGAGACACAAAAAAAGGATGGACAGATCCCATCATGTGTGTGTTTGTTCCTTTGTGTTAGAGTGTGTGTGCTGTATGCCATCATCTCATCTCCTGGGCTTTCTGCTACCACCATATTCATCTGCGGCCCTCATAAGGATAATTACACACACACACACACACACACACACACACACACACACACACACACACACACACACACACACACACACACACACACACACACACACACACACACACACACACACACACACTGTTCATCTCTGAAAATGCACAGTATTCCAGCTCCTCTCTTGCGTTGGTCAAGGTCAACAGTAAAAGCCTGCCTAGAAGGCTCGCCTAAAGCCATAACTGCAATGTGTGTGTATGTGTGTAAAGTGTGTGTACAGTGTGTTGGTGCCTGTGTCTGAATACGTGCGCACATCATTTATGTGTATGCGTGCTTTGTGTGGACAAGCAAAAAATCTGAATCATATCCATCTATTTAGGCAAAATATCTCTGTTCAAAGCATCCTGTGCCTTCAGACTTGTTGCAACCAAATGTTCCTACACACTCCATTAAACCAAGCTGCTAGAAATAAGACATGTTGCTGTTTAATCCACTGTAGTTACTTACTACTGTAGAAACAGTTGAATTTCATATTTGAATAAGATAAAAGTGCATCCACATCTGGGACAAGAAAAGTGACTCCCTTTGGAGACAGGACATTACGGCATTCATACACTACGTCAAATTCAGGATGCTGATTGGCTGGAAGGTGTGGTTTAAGTTTAAGCAGCATGACAGAATAACGCAGGTATTTGTTTGCAGTTCTACATAAAAAAAAATGTAACTATTGGAGACAGCAACGATGAGGTTTAGCTAAGAATCGTGGAGCTTCTGTTATTTGTCAAACCAAAAATCTACAACCCTGCCATTGAAAACAAAGTAATAAAGTAAGCTTGATTTCCAATATGTTGGACATTTGCAAGAATCTGGATGTCTAAATCAACTAACCACAGGAAGAAAGAGAGGACTTTCTGAGGTAACTAGCTGCAGCCTGCGGAGGTCTGAGGGATAGCTGCAGGGGGAAGAGAGAGAGAGAGAGAGAGAGAACGTGACACGGAAAATTAAGAGATGTGGACACGTTGCAGGTAAGACGGCTTGAGGGAAAGAGAGACAGCAATAGAGAGCTTACATGTACCTGTGTGTGTGTGTGTGTGTGTGTGTGTGTGTGTGTGTGTGTGTGTGTGTGTGTGTGTGTGTGTGTGTGTGTGTGTGTGTGTGTGTGTGTGACGGACTGCAAAATGGGGTCAGAGTAAGGAAACGCGTGTGTGTGTGTGTGAGAAAGCAAGAGTGCTTCATGTTATCTCCACTGTTTGGTGGCAGCATGCAAAGACATTCATTATTCTATTAGGGTTAATTATGTTCAAGATTTCAGAGAAATCCGTAAAATGCAGATACAAGTACAACAACCTGGAGTGTATTTCCCGTACATATCCTTTGGATTAGTAAGTTGTGCATTTTCACATTTCCTGCTGTATTAAACAAGACTGAAAAACTGTTATAAGCAGCAGTAGCCACGACGGTGCCAACTTCAGAAACAGCATCAGCCAAAACTTCAAGGAAGAAAAGTGAAATCCAGCGGTGAACCACATCAGAGAACTTATTCAAAGTTTTTTTAGAATTAAAGAAGGGAATTTCTTCTGTCTTTGCAATAAGACAAATCACTCGTACCTTTTGAGGAATTTTGCAGGAAAACTGAAACTGAATATGTTGGGGTCTCCTGTTGTCCACTGCAGCAAAACAAACTAGCAACTGTCCAAAAAAAGGCAGAGTGATAGGTAAGTAACTGTCAAATTATAACGATGTGTGATCGAGGCAACCAAGCAGCACCTGATTGGATATTTAACAAAGTGTTGGGTGTCTGCAGAGTCCAGACTTGAGGAAACAGAAACATTGTTCATAGAAAGAGAGAGTGTGAGAAGAAGTATGCTATGTATCATTCTTCTTACTGTAGTCCTCAATAATAGACAAACCAGGTCAGTAAAATACACACACAGACACACACACACACACGGCTACAATAGACAGTAACTGAATGGAGCAGATTAATCCATTGATTCTGCTGACTGTGCTAAAGTGCTCTCTGACCCACTCTGGTCGTACGCACACTGAGGTCACATGAACACACACGGAGGTCAAAGCCAAGAGCAGCCCATGTGACACACATGCTCGAATGGTTCCTGACCCCCTGACCTTCATGACCCTGGGGTCAGCAGTGAAGGGAGTCTGGTAGCGTGTGTGAGTGTGTGAGTGTGTGTGTGTGAATGTGTCAACTGTCACATGTGAGAAGAGAGTGTGATCACAGCGGCATTGATCTTCAACAGATAAATTCAGGTCAGTCAGATTTCAGGGATGAGATCCGTCACTCCTCTGCAGCACGCAGATTTATCTGAGAGGGGAAATGTCAATTTTGCAGATCAAGTCAACTATTTCTTCACCACTGGAAACTAACGTCACGCATTGACCCATGCATGACGTTACATACTGTAAATTCCACTAGTGGATACTTGATACACAGTGCAGTGTTTCCCATAGAAAGGTAAATATATTGCTAAATGCAAGAGCTTGTAGACTGGATGTGAGAACGTGCAGAATACGATGTGAGAAGTTGTAGAACAAAAATCTGAATTTATGTATTTTGAGTTTCACTTGTGTAAGATATTCACACACAGGAGCTGCATTTGAAGTCACAGAAAAACAAAAAATAAACACGAGAGCTTGTAGAAAAAAAAGGGCTTGTATTTTGACATTTTTCAATATTAAAAATATATTTACACACAGAAATAATATTTAAAAAATGTGTATGCTGAAATTTACATGAATGCAATGACAGCTTCAAACTCATAATCCAACAGTTACTGTTTATTTGTTACCGTTTATTTTTTCATTTTCCAGGACAATCAAAACTGAGGTGAAGTAAAGATAATGTCGTAGGTACCTAAAGGTAAAAACTATTCTCCGTAGAACTGCAACAGACTCAGTATGAAAAATAGCATTTTTTTGTTATATTGCTTATCAACAACTGATCATATGGTAACTTAGGACTTATTTTCTTTTCATATAAGTACTTTGCCGTGGATCTAATTTATGGAGATGTGAAGAGCAGTTCATGTCGATTTCGGAAAGTGACTGAATATTCGGGAACGTATCTAAAGAAACTTAAAAGAAACTTAAAAGTGTTAAATTTGAGAACGGTATTTGGTGTGGGGAAATCATGTTTCAAGCATACTTCCATGATTATCGGGATAATATCGTTAATCGCAATTATTTCGACCAGGATAATTGTCACATTTTCATATCGTCCCCATGCCTACGGCTTAAGAGATCTCTTTCAGAAAAGCTCCTGTGCCGCAGGATGTCTTCATGTGTGTTTAATGGGAGCAGGTTGACACATGAGCCGTCAGAGCCAGATGAGCTGAGCGAGGTTCAAGATCAGTATCACGCTTTAGATCGCTTACAGACACCGACAGCAGATCCTCCAGGGTACCTCGAGATCACACACACACACACACACACACACACACACACACACACACACACACACACACACACACACACACACACACACACACACACACACACACACACACACACACACACACTAACAGACCGACAAAACATACATGGTGCTCATGAGACTAGACTTGGATGTCTCGCAACGTACAGGAAGAGGAGAGAGAATGTGAACATTGGAGGGGAGGAGAGGAAAGAGGAGAGGCAGTCAGTGGACCGTGACACTTCAGACATATGGGAGGACCGAGGAGAGATGAGGGGATGAAAAGAGAGCCGGTCAGAGAGACACAGAAACAGAGGGAGAGGGAGATGTATCCAGCTGTTTGTCCGTCCTAGCTTTGCTGTAATGAGCACATGTTTGGCTCTATGAAGCATCGCCAACGCCTCATCTAACTTCTCCAAACTCTAACAAGCCAAACTGCTATTTAGATTTACCTCCTACCAGCGCTGAACCGGACCCAAACAACTAAGCACATAACAGCGTGACGCTGCCTTAAATGGACACTTTGACATTTTGAATTATCGCTGTTTATTTTCCTTCAACAGACACTTGTCAGCATGTGGGGAACATTTCTGCTTTTAAGTTTTTTGTGAAAATGACTCGGCGGCATTGTTAGCGTCGCTGAGCACATCTTCCACTCGCAGCCTGCTGTGCACTTTGGCTGAAATGAGGGAAAGCTTATAAGTCATTTATAGATTTACCTGGTGAAAAACACAAAAAAAAAGCACACACAAACTTATTCTTTATGATTACAGCTAGAAAACCACCAACAGACAGAGGACTGAGAAAGTATATCTAATTTGACATTTGACTGTTTTGTAGTTGACAGCTGCCATTGTCCATCAACAGAACGTGTTGTTTTGTGACAAAAAACACTGACAATAAACTGTTATTTATTGTTCTTCAATTTTTCAATAGAATTTAAACATTTACATTAAAGTATTATTTTAAATCTAGATAAATAAATAAAATCTGCAAAATTAAAAACTAGAATTAATTGTTGTTAATCCCCATCTGAGGAATGCTTATCCATCACTGAAGCCCACAGATGATTCCTGTGCAGCATTGCCTTCATAATGAGTCTAAATGTGTCAACATCAAGGTAAAAAAACGTTTTCCATATTTGTAAATTCACCTAACACCGTCCACACTGTCCTTGTGTCGTTTTAATGAATTCAGTTGAAATTAAACTTGTTCAGTCAGAATCCTGGACAGAGTGAAATGTCGCACTTTGCCGCTGAGGAAAACCTTTCTGCCGGACTCCAGGAAAACTCAGGATCATTGAATTACAATTATGATGAAAAAAAACAAAACAGAAGTGACATAAAAATATTGAAATATATATATATATATATATATATATATATATATATATATAAAAAGGCCTGACTGATATGTATGTATGGAAGTTATTATCACTTTGAGTTTATCAAATATATAATGGCCATTAATGATGAGAAACTGCAGAAATGGATAATGTTATGATAATGATATGTTTGGGGTCCTCTATAAATGTTGCTCTATGTATACAAAAAAAAAAGAAATATCAGGAGATATATTGGATTAAAGATGGTAAATTGACCACATTAACATAGTGCTTATCCAAGTAACAAAAACTTTTATATTTGTGTACAGGGTGACAGCATCGCTAAGTTGCTGTAAGAGAAAACACATTTTCAGGGCATTTACAGCTGGGTACTACAAAGTAAAGCCCATTATATTTATAAAATAAAAAAAACTTTAAAGTCTGCCTTTCATTCCCCCCACACACACACACACACACACACACACACACACACACACACACACACACACACACACACACACACACACACACACACACACACACACACACACACACACACACACACACACAAAGGTGGCTACAATAACACACCATGGCAAAGTTGTCAATGTAAAGGGATCATGAGTCACTAAATGCCCTAAACATTTCTCAAACAGTAGTAAAGTACAAGGTGGTCCAAATAAAAACTGTCGGCCTGGAGAAGCCGGCAGACGTTTACAGGGAGAAATCTGAAAACCTCGGCACACAAAAAAACCCAAATCTATCTGCATAGATAACACAAGGGTTAGGTGGGTAATTTTCTTTTATATATACAGTGGGGCAAAAAAGTATTTAGTCAGCCACCAATTGTGCAAGTTCTCCCACTTAAAAAGATGAGAGACGCCTGTAATTTTCATCATAGGTACACTTCAACTATGAGAGACAGAATGGGGGAAAGAATCCAGGAAATCACATTGTAGGATTGTTAATGAATTAATTGGTAAATTCCTCGGTAAAATAAGTATTTGGTCACCTACAAACAAGCAAGATTTCTGGCTCTCACAGACCTGTAACTTCTTCTTTAAGAGGCTCCTCTGTCCTCCACTCGTTACCTGTATTAATGGCACCTGTTTGAACTTGTTATCAGTATAAAAGACACCTGTCCACAACCTCAAACAGTCACACTCCAAACTCCACTATGGCCAAGACCAAAGAGCTGTCAAAGGACACCAGAAACAAAATTGTAGACCTGCACCAGGCTGGGAAGACTGAATCTGCAATAGGTAAGCAGCTTGGTGTGAAGAAATCAACTGTGGGAGCAATTATTAGAAAATGGAAGACATACAAGACCACTGATAATCTCCCTCGATCTGGGGCTCCACGCAAGATCTCACCCCGTGGGGCCAAAATGATCACAAGAACGGTGAACAAAAATCCCAGAACCACACGGGGGGACCTAGTGAATGACCTGCAGAGAGCTGGGACCAAAGTAACAAAGGCTACCATCAGTAACACACTACGCCGCCAGGGACTCAAATCCTGCAGTGCCAGACGTGTCCCCCTGCTTAAGCCAGTACATGTCCAGGCCCGTCTGAAGTTTGCTAGAGAGCATTTGGATGATCCAGAAGAGGATTGGGAGAATGTCATATGGTCAGATGAAACCAAAATAGAACTTTTTGGTAAAAACTCAACTCGTCGTGTTTGGAGGAGAAAGAATGCCGAGTTGCATCCAAAGAACACCATACCTACTGTGAAGCATGGGGTGGAAACATCATGCTTTGGGGCTGTTTTTCTGCAAGGGGACCAGGACGACTGATCCGTGTAAAGGAAAGAATGAATGGGGCCATGTATCGTGAGATTTTGAGTGAAAACCTCCTTCCATCAGCAAGGGCATTGAAGATGAAACGTGGCTGGGTCTTTCAGCATGACAATGATCCCAAACACACCGCCCGGGCAACGAAGGAGTGGCTTCGTAAGAAGCATTTCAAGGTCCTGGAGTGGCCTAGCCAGTCTCCAGATCTCAACCCCATAGAAAATCTGTGGAGGGAGTTGAAAGTCCGTGTTGCCCAGCGACAGCCCCAAAACATCACTGCTCTAGAGGAGATCTGCATGGAGGAATGGGCCAAAATACCAGCAACAGTGTGTGAAAAGCTTGTGAAGACTTACAGAAAACGTTTGACCTCTGTCATTGCCAACAAAGGGTATATAACAAAGTATTGAGATGAACTTTTGTTATTGACCAAATACTTATTTTCCACCATAATTTGCAAATATATTCTTTAAAAATCAGACAATGTGATTTTCAGGAATTTTTTTCTCATTTTGTCTCTCATAGTTTAGGTATACCTATGATGAAAATACAGGCCTATCTATCTAATAATGGGAGAACTTACAATTTTGACTAAATATATTTTGTATATATACTGTATATATATATATATATATATATATATATATATGTGTGTGTGTGTTTCGGCAGGCTTGAGCAACATTTACATGTTTTTATTATTTGTATTCTTGGTAAGGATTTTCCTATCCGTTATTGATTGTTCAAAAAAACAGGCTCAGGTGATTTTCTCTTAAATTTGCTCATGTTCTATCACCCTAGGGACACTTCATAAGTTCACAGCATACAAACAAAAAATATATTATGAATTGAATAATTTCTTACAGGGTTAGGTGCGTGACTGTAAAAGAACAGGTCATGTGGATTTATACATGTGGTTGGTGTGGATCGTCCTGCTCGGTAGGTCCTTCTGAAAGTCGGAGAACAGTCTCACATAAAGCATCTCATATAAAGCTTCACTACAACTTCAAGTTCAACAACAAAGTATAAACTTCTTCTCTGTTGAGTCTTATTGTGTAGTATTGAGTTAAGCAGCAGAGTCTGTGTTGTGTCCGAAACTCTGCTCCTATCGCAGCCTTGGTCTGAGCTATGTTTTACCCAGAGTCGGTCTGCTAACGGATAAAGGGTCGGGACCCCTAATGCATGTGTGATCCTCTTATCCATCAATCAGCACTGCACTCAACAACAACAGGCTGGCAGAGCAAACACGACCCGGGTCCTCATCAGCATCCTTCTCATTTTGGGTGTTTACCCTGCGTTTTCACTGCTCTTTATCCTGCCCTCCTATTTTATAATGATTGTTTTTAAAATTGATCATTTCGGATAGGAATTTCATTTTTCTTTTAAGCGTATCACTCTATGTTTGAATTTAATTTCAAGACATATAGTTATGGGATCAATATGGTCCCTTGTAATCCTTTTGGCAGATATAATTGTGTTGTTCTATAGACGTTTAATATTAAAGTTCTGTATTTCATCTTTAACTTGGGATGATCTTAAATTGCTTCCAAATCATTGAGTCAGTACTTAAACCGCCTGTTGTTGAAAATGCTCAGATCTCTTATACTGTTTCTACTAATGCTCATTAGCTTCTGCTGTGATCTATGAATAAATGAACACAAAAAAAAACTGTTGGTCCTGGTCCAACATCTCACTCGCTCCCCGTCATCAGCTCGTATCCAACTTTAATTAAGCTAAATAATCCACAGTGTGTGTGTGTGTGTACCTGCATGTATAAAAGCTTGTCTGTTTACATGAATGTGTAATGTTTGCGTTGCCTGGCAGTAGAAAAGACCAAATAGCAGAGTGGATATGGTTGTCTCTCTAATGTAATAGCGCTGAATAACAAAGTAGATCCATTAATGGGGACGGTGACTCCTTTACTCTAAAAATAGGAATACCTGTCTCGCCAGCTTCCAATGAAGTGAGGGGTTTGTTCTGCGACGACCTACACGCAGACAGATGTTAAATTAAAATGTTTTTAATAGTTTTTTTAAAAGTCTAAAGTCACCAGCTAGATCAGAAGATCCTTTACGGCTCCGTGAGTCAAAGGAGGCACCGCCAGCTTCAGTGGTGTGAGCATGAACACACTCAAAGTGCTCTAAGGACTTTGGATGGAAACCATGTGACACATGTTGAGACCTCATGGGAACCTCAAAATAAAGCGGTTATAGCGGTGAATACCTTTTCTTTTCTCTGATCAGCATTTCTATTTTAGGAAGCGCTAACAAGTGGCCAAAGTGGTCCGTCTAGAGGCAATTAAAATGCTCAGTGAAGTGAGACGTGGGGCAGATGGTCGGGCAAAGTGTGGCACAGTCCAGCTTGAAGCACAACTGGTAGGGCCGGTTTTATCTGCTAAGGTCTGAGGCGCAGTGTGTCTCCCATCGCCGCGCTCAAATCAATGGAGCTACAGCGCTAAAATGGCTCAATTTATCTAAATGTTGCTTTCCCTCTCCCTCTTCTGAGCCCACATTTTATCGAAACCCATTGACAGCCAGCCAAAAAAATGCCAGAGTTGAGCTGTGATGTGGAATGGTAGCAGAGTGTGACCTGGGAGTTAGTGTGGATCATGAGGTTCAAATCCTGAAGACCTTAAGCAGGTTTATGTAGAAAAGAAAAACATTAAACTCGTTTTATGGATGACAGATAAATTGCTGAATAAAAAAGCCAGTATGGCAGAGACAAAAAATATAGGCAGGTAGTGATGTAAAATGGCCACAATGCACACTATTACATGCGGCCTTCAGGGTCATGACACAGACGTAACACTTTGTTGTGACTTGCAAATCTGCAAACAATAACAACCGCTGTCATGTTATTTAAGTATTTGTAGCCTCTGCACCAGTGCTCCTGATAATAAGTCTCCAGGGTCCAGACTGCTGCTTAGTTTTTTATTCTGCCAGGTCGGTTTCATTCCAGACGCCTAATCAGACACTTATTGGGACTGGGACGCCAGGTGAATTTAAACTAGCAGGGAAAAAAGGAAACCGGCAACACTCCCGGCCCCAAGGACTGGATTTGAGGATTGCTGCTGTAAACTGTGTTGCAGACATTGATTTTGTCCCGGGACTAATCGTCTCTCCTAGCTGAGGGCAACAACTTCACTTGCATCTGAAAAACTTACAAATGAATCCTGTAGGAGTAAAGACCTTTACCTGAGGTGTTTGACTGAAAATGCTAGGGGCATTTTAAACATGTGCACCTGACTGGGGTTGTCCTTTAAGGCCCAATCGGTTTTCCACATGTCAAAGTGGAGCAAGTCATTTTTGTACTTCCTGTATTAGTACTTCCATAAAGTCCGGGGACTTGGAAGAGACAAATTCAACAGAGAATAATCAAAACGTATGCAGCCAAGCATGAGATATCCTGACTTTTAATTCCCAGTAAGCATCCAGTTCCCGAAACACTGGATACTACAATTTCTATAATGCATCTCAAAGCATCGTAAATTAGAACCTCAATGCAAATATCCTAAAAATATTCACACTTTGGAGGGCTGCCTCCAGATACACTGAGGATCTTATGCAGCAGCTTTTACTGTTAAAGTGCCCCTTTAACAAAAGGGTCACAATGCCAGCGAAACTAAAACACCTCAAACGTGCCTTGACCCACACACCAAACTCATGTATTTACCTACAAACACACACTACCACTGGGCAACTAAATTATGTAATATCCTCTGCTGCTGCAGTTAAATGTTTGTTGACATCACTAAAAAGTGTTAACAGACCTACAGCAAAGGTTCTGAGTTATCTGGAAAGCTATGTAAAATCTTTACACACATTGATAAAAGCCTTGCACTGGGTTTTGTACAACAAAAAACCTTGCTATCAATGTTTTTTGGGACTGTTTTGTCTTCATTAGATAGCTGACAGTACAGATGACAAGAAATGAGGTCAGGAAAGAGCCAGGACATTAATGCTGCAGTTCATAGCCTTCGCCCTAACCCCCAGGTCTCAGGGTCTTTGTAGTATGGATAGGTCTCAGTGGGTCTAAAGACAGAAACTGATTCTGAACATTGAGTTGTACATATGTACAGTAGGCTTTTCTAGGTATGAATACTTCAGGGACATGCTTACATTTGCAGAGACTTCGGTACAATTCCCTGTGGAGGTCCACCTTGAGCAAAAGGCAAACACTAATTGATACAGGTGTTTAAAATATTCTATTTCTTTCAGTTTTATGACACAGTGCTGACACAGTCAAGCAGATGTCAATAACCAAATATATTAAGGACAAACAGGCTATTTAGTAAAGTGTTGGACTGATAAATGTGGAGCTTTTAGCTGTAGACTCCACACAAACAGGCCTCCACACTCTTTAATGCAATCCTTCACAGCAGGTACCATGAGAGCGTGAAGCCCACTGTATGTGCAGCCATAATGAGGCTGTGGTGTCTGCTCGTTAATTAGCCTACATCTCATTAATAGCTAGCTTATAGCCACATTGTCTCCACCGTCACCATCATCCTTGTTAACCTCATCATGTCGCTCTGTGGCTTTCAGGCCTCCATGTCTCATTCCGTAGTCCCGGTACCGACACAAGAGAGTGACAGCAGCAGTGACACAAACCGACCATAAACACGTCCTCACCGGGAGAGTAGAGCCGTGCTAGCTGTCGGGCCCCGGCGTGCTGCGGTCCCCAGCGAGGCTCCGCGCTGCGTGCAGCCGCCCCGTGCTCGTTCCCGTTCGGATCCTCCTCCGCCATGGACCGGTGCCTGATGTCGGTCTCGGAGAGAAGCGACGCCGCCATAACTCCTTCCCGCTGCACCCTGCCTTGGCTTTCAGCTACAAGACATCAATAATAGGTGTGTGTCTCAGTCAATAACTTTTTTTTTTTTTTTTTTTTTTTTTTTGTATTAGTGTCCCGACCTCCAGTAGCGGTTGTTGTGTGTGGATGGAGGAGGGAGGCTGGACCCACTGATGCTAGCGGGGATGTACCGGAGCAGCCTCGCACCACCCGGAAACACACGGAGGGAGCTGCGCCGAAACACGGACCTATTTCGCAGGTTGAACCGCTGTAGCTTCTGTCATGCAGCGGTGTTAGTGTGTAACGGAGAAAAAAACAAAAACTTGCAAATTTGTTTCATATTAAAAAAACATGAAGTTTGGTTAATATCACGGCTCTCGCTGCACGTGTTGAGTTCAACAAACTTTGTTTATGTGTGCACTTCAACTGTTTCGTCAGCTGACGGCAGGGACCGTCTGCGTCATGCAGTCATGATAAGTAGTGAGAGTGGTACCTAATATTAAGTTTGGTGTTTAATTATGTATTCACTGAAAATAGCTGTTCTGCTCCCCCTGTTCACACAATAGAGACATTCAAATATAAAATCAGGGCACTTTAATGCACCTTAAAACACCTGCTGCAGGTGTTTTTTTTTCCAATTGAAAACAGATTGGCTACTGGTGGTCAAACTTATTAAAATTAAATGTAAAACAAAAAAATAATTATGACATCTTTGTAATGTAATATTCAGTTGTGTTGGTAAATTAAATGTCATATGAGTCAATTATTCAATGTAAACAAATACATTTAATTGGACAAATGTATTAGTTGACCCTCAACATCATATGCTTTAAGGTTCAGTCATGCAGAATGTTTAACAGCTCCAGTTGCTGCAGAGAAACCGTGATACCAGTGGATTTATACGCAAGACCTGCTGTATGTGAGCCTACAGAGGAAAAGTTTTACTGCTCTGATGATACACAAGCAAGTGTACAAGCTACAGCCTTCTGGTCTGGGAGGCTCTCAGCAGCTGCAAAAACTCAGCTGCCCAGACACATGGATACTGCTGAAACAGAAGGTTGCATACATCGAAACAAGTCAGTCAGTCTAGTCGTCGGTCATAAAAAAACACAGCCAGAGGAGCTCATGTTAAACGACAACATGTGTGTGATTTATGTTAAAAGCAGGTCTCAAGCGAAATGGCAGGAAAAGAGGATTGGTGTCATAGAGTCCACTGTGACATTATTGGAACAACACAAAATACCAAAGTGAAACTTGTTTTTTTATATATAAGCCCTGTTGAGTGATTTTGGTTTTCGCCATTCAGCCAACAAATCCTAATGACTGAAACGACCCCCTGACTTTTCATTAGCACCAACAGCTGGTCAGAGTTTCCACTTATCCTGTGAAAGATGTCAACATCTACTAAATGGATTGGCTCAAAATTGTGTTAATGTTTCCCAGAGGAGAAATTCCAATTGGTGAGCGCCTCACTTCTCCTCTAGTGCCACCATGAGGACGACCTTTGTGGTTTTGAGTGAAATGTCTCATCAGCCATTGACTGGATTGCCATAAAAAAAAAATGGTACAGACATCTGGATGATTGGTAATCACTTTGGTGATCCTCCAACTTTTATTTAAGGCCGCTATCAGGTCAAATTTTCAATTTGTCAAATCAATTGGTTTCTGACTAAGTTCTTAAGGCCAAAATACGGGAATTCCAATCAGCTGAACCTTGTTTTTAGTGCTATTTAGAAGAAAAAAAACTATAATGGTTAACATGGTAAATATTACATCTTGTAAACGTCAACATGCTAGCATTGGCATTCTGAGAATGTGCAGCCCAAAGCACCGTTGGGCCAAGGCACTGCCTCACACAACAGCTGTGGCTCTAGACTCTAACCACAGCCAGTATAAGTGACAGGGCTGTTAGTACTGCTCATCCCATTGAGAAGTATACTCCTCAATTTTGCAGCTCTGTGCAGATTAGTCTCTGTATATTATTGTTTTGGTTGTCCAGACCTGTGCATGTCTGTATTCCTGAGTCTCGTTGCTCATTCATACCAAATCTGAACACGTGTTATACCAACGGCATTTCACCTTCATCAGGTGACTGGAGATGCATCTTCAATGGGATGCTCATTATTTGTTGTGTCTGCAGATTATGCGAGTGGGTAGATGCTGGCTGGTATGTCAAGGCTCTGTTTTGGAGAATTCTGAAATCTTAACTCCATATTTAAACACTTTCAATATCCAAAATAACTGGAAGCCAGTCACTGTACTGTTTACACTGCTGGGACTTATACGAGATTTCAATCTGAAAAGGGATACTTGTTCAAATGTAATAATTATTATATACGATAGAAATCTGTTATCATTCAAATATTATATTCCATTTTAAAGTTATTTGACTTCTTACTGACTGGAGTGAAATCGAGGACACGAGCACGAAAAATCACAAACAAGCATTATGTGTCTTTTTATCAGTAGATACATACGGAGATGATTGCAGCAAAGTGTGATCAATGCCACAGTTATCCTTGTGAATGTGGTCCCTGGGTATAATGACAGTCTGTACTTTGTGGCAATAAAGATGGGAGATATTTTTTCCAATGTTGTTGAATCAGTACTGTGCAATGCTATCAGTATTCTTCATACAGCACTGTGTGAATTGTTCAATATTAACTTTGTGCCTGTTCGCTAAATCCCTTGGTTTTACAGTGTGGGTGACAATGTTACAGTTTCACCTCTACAGTATTTATGTCTTGAAGCTTACAATTTCATGTTCTCACCATTGAGGGGAATCTGAAATTGACCTGTCACTGTGATGTTATCGAATCAATCTCCCTGATTTCTTCTGGACTACAGTTTTTCCTGACACCACTCACTGCAGTGACATTTACACTGAACAGAGTGGATTTGAAGACTTCCACTGTGCTGCAGTGTGTTATGTGATCTCATTCAGACTTCTAGAAATCAAAGAAGGAAGTCTAATATGTCAGCACACACAGCATGAAGGAATTACCAGGACCACAAAAAATCTGAGTGGATACGTCATGCTGTTTTGGATCACAAATGTAAATTACCTCACACGGTCATTTTTCTATTAATGACAAGGTGTGTGTATTGTCTCATAATCCTGCAATCAAAAATGTAATCTAAACGTATTTTTATTAGGATAAAGCACACGTAATGTTTGCAATCACATATTTACAAGGACATTTTAAGAAGTGCTTAAAAACAAGAATAATATAAAACAATTCAAGATTATATATCGTTGTGTGACTTTTGCCCAATTGTGTGTCACGTTTGTCTCCACTGATTGAGTCAATTCATACCAAAGCCACAATCGTAAAAAATAACACCTGGTACTGAAAGAACACACATTATTTTTTTTAAATGACATTTATCTTTAAATGGGTTACTTTGTCCCCTAGGCCTTCATCCACTCATTCAACAATGCTCCCTTCAGGTTTGGTGATAGGTGTCATTAAGGTGGACATTTTATTTGAAGATTGTTTCATTTGAATATTTTTTCCTGGAGGTCTGAAGACTTGCAGAAGATTTGATTAAAGTCACAAAAAGTAAACGTAACAGAAATTTGTTTTATCTTCTTTCCTTTTCCAGTTGTCATCTTGTGATCCAATTGAAGGGTCTTGGCACCCATGTGGGGAAGCACACATAGCTAGAATATCTTTTATTGTTTTAAATACATTATCTGAAGCACTTTGAACGGCCTTTGTGCATGGAATGTGTTAAAATAATTTAAAATCTGCACTAAACTCATGGATGTTAATTCTTGAGTTTGACCATCACTTCTCTCAATCACCCTCATCAGTGTTTCCAACAGACTTGTAGAATATTGCACTTGCATATTAGTGACTGACGACACTGTATGCAAGCTCACATATTTATAGTTCTTTTGAATAAATCACCACCACACAGGAATTCTTTATTTGTCATTTATTTATTTGTTTTATCTTTTTTTTCTGTACTAGATTATTGCAATCTGGTTAATTCACATTTAAAAAGCAGTCATTGACCAGACGCACTGAAATCGATGATATTCATTTTTACAATAACCATTATAGGCCCCATAGAGACTGGAAAACCCAATCCAAAAAAAAAAAAGAAACATCTGTATGGTTTTCTGCACTTTATTTTGTTTGATGAGACTTTTTTTGATAGTAATTACAAAAAAGAAAAATATATATAACAATAATCATAAAAAGGAGAGTTGAGGGGAAAAAACTCAGGAATATTACGACAAACAATCACAACACAGCACAAGTACCTACTTACGGCGAGAAATGAAAGGTACAAAAATGAAAAAACAAAATAAGCGCATATGGCAGAAAGAAAAAATCAAAGAAATTGGCACCTATGAAGTTAAATACAGTAAGCAACCGAGGGGACGAGAAAGTGAAGCCTTTTTCCTACAATCTATTAAAAAAATCCCAAAACAAAAGGGGTGTTTTCTTGCTTTTTTTCCTTTTCTATTTGTTAAAAAAAATAAAATGCCTGACCCGGGGAGTGATGGTTGGGAGGGGAGGAAAGGAGAAGGGGAGGAGGAAGAAGCTGGTGGGGGGGTGGGGGTTCGGCAGGGACAATAAAAAATACTGCACGTACAATACCTTATCTCACTCTTCTCTTTCCTTCATCTAGCTTTTTACCGTTTCTCTCACCCACTTTTTCCTTTCTTTATTTAATAGCATATCCCATTAATATTCCTTTCCCCCGCTGCTCCTAATAGCCGCGCCCAGTGGCGCGATCGTTAGAGTTTTACATGTGAGTAGCAAATGACACTTTGATTGGCTGTGATGTGGAGATGGGAGTCCCCTGCCGGCTCCGGGTCGGGGGCCCCGGCTGAGTCGAGAGATCCTGCCGGGCCTCGGTCTCACTGCGCGTGCTGACTCAGTGTGTGGTTCTGGAGGGAGAGAGGGAGAGGGAGAGACAGAGAGAAAACGTGAGAACACATGATGAGAGAAATAATGGGCTACGTGAGCATAGTGCTTTCCACTCGCACCCCCACCCAATAATAGAACAGAGGAGAACAGAAACACAACCGCCTCCCACAGCACAGACAGCAAGGCCTCCTCGCTTTATACATAGTCTGACGAAAGAAGAGGAAGAAAAGAAGACAAAACAAGTCGAGCAGAGAAGGCAAAACATAAACTCGTGGGTACAGCACTGAGGTATTGTTGTTCACACAAAATATTTTGAGAAACGGGGGAAAAAGAAACTGATTTGGACATTTTCTAAAAAAAACATGCATTCAGTCTCCCGGAGAAAAACTGAGAAACTCGTACCTATATTTTTGCCCGTACTGACACACCCAAACAATGCACCTCATGATCTAATAAAAGCAGAACCTGGTTTTGGTCTGGACCAAACAATTACAGCTCATATAGTATTTGTTCTGTTTTTTTGTTTTATGTCTTATCTGTGGGAACACAGAGCCTCGATTTGTTTATTCAGATCTGTGAAACCCTTGTGTCTTTTGATATTGTGATTAATATTTTACAGAGACCATCTCCATACCGCGGAGACGCCTACACTCACATCTCTCCAAAGGCAGCAGCGAACTACACATCAATACATAATCACAATACAAAAAACCCACCTTTTTTTAATAAATTAAAATTCACAACAGCAGCGAGCGAGAGCACAAAGGGAGATGGATGCAGCGATCTCTGTGTAAAAAACTAGAGTGGAGGAACTGAGACCCAGGATGGATATGTATAAAATGTAAATAACTGTAGTACACAACATACTGCACAAACACATACAACTACTAATATGTTAAACTTTATGACTGAAAGGTAGATGCACTCTAACAGGCCTGTACAGGCTTCTCCCTGTGGAGTATTAGGAATGTTATACACAGATATGTGCAAAAACAGGCATGTTTTCTCCAGCAAACACAGAAACACACACACAAGCACATCCACCCATACACGCACGGAAACACACACAAGCACACCCCCACAATCAGTCCTCTGTGGCTGTTCCATATCAGCTACAATGGGGAACTGAACTCGTGATAATCTGGATTTGCTGGTTTAGAACCTGGCTAGGGATCAAATCTAAAGCTGGGGAGATACTGTCTGTGTGTGTGTGTGTGTGTGTGTGTGTGTGTGTGCGCTGGAGATAGGGAGATGATTGGAAAGATTTCTCTGGGAATTTGACTGTGTGTGTGTGTGTGTGTGTGTGTGTGTGTGTGTGTGTGTGTGTGTGTGTATCAGATAAATTTCCACATGGATGTTTTCCTCTTCCTCTCTGCTCATTTTCCCCAGACTGTTCAGCTTTCTCCCTATGAAACTTTCCCTTGCTCTCTCTCTCTCTCTCTCTCACACACACACACACACACACACACACACACACACACACACACACACACACACACACACACACACACACACACACACACACACACACACACACACACACACACTCACACAAATTCCCTCTGAAATCTTTCCCTATCATCCCTTCTTCTTCACACATACAGTACACACTCCCCCCTTTTAGACACACACACACATACACACATGTCCCAGTGAGATCTTCCCAATCAACGCCCCCCGCAACACACACACACACCACTAAAAGCAGCTTTCTCAGATTAATCGCTCTCTCTCTCATAGATAGGCCCCACTACAGAAAAAAAAAGAACAGCGGATGGGAGAACAGAAAAAAAGAGGAGGGGATAGGGGGATGAACAGAACAGAGAGACGAAGAGGGGTGGATGGGGACAGAAATGTGAAGGATTAAACGTGGTTTGGGGTTGATAAATACTTATTTGTCATTCTACGGCCCTTATCTTGCTGTGCATGTTTTAGTTGAGCCCCGTGGTGTGCAAGTGTGTGTGTGTATGTGTGTGTATGTGTGTGAGAGTGAACGAGATATATAGAGAGAGTATGGCGTACATGGCTTTAGAGGCAAAGCTATTGCATCCAGGGGAAAGCAAAGGGTATTAATGTCCTACACACA
>NC_072467.1:11721475-11743975 GCF_027596085.1 Anoplopoma fimbria
CTGGCCTGAACTGGGAACATTCATCTGGAAACATTACATTACAGCAAACTCAAACACTATCATCGACCTTGTTTGTGAGCAAAATAACTCACACACAAACACTTTGCTGTTCTGTAATGATTTAACAACTACACTTTCAATTGGAGGTGCCAAGTATCTCATAGAAGCAGGAAGAGGGAAGCATTGCTGTTGGAACAATGCTGTGTGTGTTTGTATGTGTGTATGTGTGTGTGTGTGTGTGTGTGTGTGTGTGTGTGTGTGTGTGTGTGTGTGTGTGTGTGTGAGAGCTACCTCCATGTATCAGCAAGCGAGCGTCTGTCAGTATGTGTCAAATGTGTGTGTATGTAGGGGTAATTGGAGGTAGTCCAAATGCTGCATGTGCGTGAGTGTGTGTGTGTGTGTGTGTGTGTGTGTGTGTGTGTGTGTGTGTGTGTGTGTGTACGTGTGCCCCATCTCCACTGCTGTTTTTAACACCAAATGAAAAATCACCTTAGTCGCCTTGTGGTCTTTCTTTGGGTTCAGTGTATTTATAGCTCAGGGTTGACACTCTTCCAACAGAATGAGCGTGTCTATGTCTGTGTGTGTGTGTGTGTGTGTGTGTGTGTGTGTGTGTGTGTGTGTGTGTGTGTGTGTGTGTGTGTGTGTGTGTGTGTGTGTGTGTGTCTGGGACTAGCAGATGGGCTGTCTTAGCCCTCTTCCTCTGCTCCCTGGCTTGTCTTTAGCCCCACCCGTCCAGGACAGGATGCTGCCCCGGGAGCAGATCGAAAATAAACGCACCCCCCCCCATCCCTTTACATCCCTCCGACACGTATTCCCTGCTCCCCTCCCACCGCGTTATGCCCCATCGCTCCTCATCATCCTTCTGACTCTCCTCCTCTTGTTGTAAATCTAACACTATGCCATACTTTCTAATGATCCACCCAAAACTTCTTTCATCCCCTTCTCTTTCCAGCCAAGTCACGATGACCCAACACTCCTCTCCTCCGTCACCGCACCCAGGGTGACCTCTCTGACCGCGTCCTGTTTGGAGAGCGCCCTCCCTTTCTTTTCTCCTAGGGGACTTCCCCTCTCCTGTTGCTCCTGGCCCAAACAGCCAGGTTTGGACCAGTAAACACAACCCAAAATACACTCACAGCATGATGGGCACACATACACACACATACATACATACACACACACGCACACACAAGCACAATGTCAAAGGCGCACACGCATGGATCTGCACCTGATTCACAGCAAAGGTGAGAGCTCCCCGCTGGAAGCCGTTACACATAATAGGAAGTGACCTCACCTCCAGCACGAATAACCGAGCGTTCCTGAGCGTCACATGACACGTTTGAGTCACACCACTACAGAGAAAAATGTGGGTATGCTCAAAACTGATCTCTTTCACTCCCCTCTCTCTCTCTCTCTCACACACACAAACACAAAAACACTTCTCTCAGGGCCGAGGAATGTGGCCCTTCTAGACTGTGAAGCTGAGTGCCAGATGAGGACTGGAGCCTGCGGACATGGTTGACAAGACAGACAAACACATACACAAGCATCCAAAAACACACTCATAAAAGACACAGGCAGGATACTGAATGTAATGTATAAGAGTGTGAGGGGGTAGGAACACACACACACAAACACACACACACTCTAACACCGGGCAATGCAAAATGTCAGGCAGACGTAAATGAAAAATGGATTTAAAAGTTACAGATGTGCAAATAAATGCACAGACACGATCCATCCAACACACACATGAGCTCACAATTCAGCAGAGCGTGACGGCTTTCCGTGTCACTGTCATATTACTGCACACGCCCAATCCCCATGAGTCCCTCGGGGGCCAGCTTTTTTTTTTTTGATTACCATGCACCCCTAAACTGGCAGAAGGGCAGAATGGAAAACAGAGAGAGCACTGACATAAAGATGGATGAGTGAAGGAAGGAAGAGGGATGGGTTGGCTTGATATGTGAAGTGAGGGAGGAATTAAAGGGGATGAGTAGAGCGAGGAAGAGCAGAGACACAGTACAGTGTGTGTGTGAGTGAGTGTGTGTGTGTGTGTGTGTGTGTGTGTGTGTGTGTGTGTGTGTGTGTGTGTGTGTGTGTGTGTGTGTGTGTGTGTGTGCATGAGTATGCCTGGTTTATGTGCCAGCAAAACAAAACAAAAGTACATGGGGTGTTTTTATGGGGGTGTGTGTCATTTACTTTCATCATTACAAGTGTCAATAGAAGCAGCATTGATTGGAAGATCAATAAAGGTTGTTTCACAGCAGTAAATTCCTTTTCTTATCTTTGCTTTAAAAGGCCTCTTAAATAAAATACTGAAATATTTGCTTGTCATTTTTGATTGACTTGGTTGAAAGCCAAGGAGAGAGCTGAAACAAGTAGTCAATAAACCAATTAGTTACAACAATTTTGATAATCCAATAGCCTTTTATATCATTGTCTTAAGAAAAATAAGCCAAATATTATCTGGTTCCACCTTCCAGCTTGTCAATTGTTAACATTTGCAATTTTTTAAGACTTGTATGATAGAAAAAATATATCTTTGAGTTTTGGACTGTTGGTCAGAGAAAACAAAGTGTTTGAATATGTCTGAAAAAGAAGCTTATTGATAGTGTTCACTATCTTCTCAGAAAAAAAATTTGACAATACTTCATGTTTAGGGATCTTTTAAACATCCCCAAACAGGGGGAAATATTAAACAACTTCAGTGTGAAAAAGTACCTTGATATAAGTACAATACTTGCTGATTCATGTACTGTAGCTGTGCAACTGTCAGAAAATGTATACTAACACTTTAATAGTTTTACAATGTGTCTAATGGCGTGCTTCAAATTTAGAATTAAACAGTTTTACCCATCAGAGATGTGCGAATAAAGTGAAAGAAACTAATTAGAGTCTAATTATTAGACTGAACAAGTCAGAGGAAAAGAACAGAAAATGTATAAACCAATTGTTGTCAAAGATTAGAATTATTCTACAGAGCCAAACAAATGAGGGCCTTTGGGTTTTTCCAGCTGTTGATGTGGTGACATGTTGGTGTCTGTGTGTGCCGTCTATGTATCTGTATGAGTGTATTTTGGCAGAGCTGATAGAACAACACGCCACGCAGAGTCTGTCCTGTTCTGTGACACATTGCCTCTGTTCACCTGTCACACACACGCACACACACAAACTAAATGACAGGAACATGGTCCAAGCTGTTAGAAACCCTCCAGGTGCTGGCTCAGTGTTACTCCTTTGTATCCGTCCCTACCTCTGTTTATCTCGCTCTCCCTCTTTATCTCGCCCTGCCTGTCTTTGTCTCTCTGCATCCGTCTGTTTGTTCCTCCGCTTTATATCAAAGCAGGAGTAACTTTCTTTTGCCTGATATTTTCTTTTTTCTCTTTCGCCTCCCTCACCGAGAACCACTGTGCATGCCCTTTTTTTTACCGTGTTCTGGCGGTGAGTTCCTCAAAGCATAAATGCAAACACACGTGTACATGTGCATACAAATGCAATATTTACAGATGATTAACTGGTCCCACATTGAGATTTTCCTCTGTTTAAATCCAGCGTGAACAGAACGAGCTTTGCATTCACAGTGTGGAGCGAAGAAAACTACAAAAATCTCTGCAGTGTTAACAGCCGCGGACACAATTTGTATGCAATGTTTCCTTAGGTGGTCAGAGGAAAAAAAGGAGTCCGCCAAGATTAAGGAGAGTAAGATAAATGACACATTATTGTTGATTTGGTTGTGTTGCTTTTCCTACAGCTTTTAGTTCTGCTAAACTTGTGTACAATAACTTCCATAATTATGGTTGTTTAGATAGTGATCTGGTAAATAAGTCAAGAGATAAAGACTTGAAATAGTAGCAGCTGTTGTACTGTGGTAGTAGTATTAGTAGTACTAGTAGTTGTTGAATCAGGTAAGGCTAGCTGGCATGCAGTCTCTCCCTATTTGTCTCTCTACTTCTCTCTTTGAATCTCCTTTTGTTTCTGTCTCTCTTTCCCCTGCTGCAAATACCTTCAAGTCTAGGGATTCAGGGAGGAAAGAGTGTGTGTGCGTGTGTGTGCGTCCCAGGTCCCCATTCTAATAACACAGAGTCTCCCAGTGAGCAGTGGGGCAGCTGAGTACGCTCCCCTGGAACGCCACAGGGATCTACGGATCAAATTCATACACACACGCACGCACACACACACACACACACACACAAACACAAACACACACATAGACAAGCACACACACATACACACACACACACACACACACACACACACACACACACACACACACACACACACACCAAGGGAGCCAAGGATCAGAGAGTACACACTACGGCTTGACACAACACTCACAACTGACAGCAACATCCAGAGACAATGGAGACACACACACACACACACACACACACACACACACACACACACACACACACACACACACACACACACACACACACACACACACACACTCACTCACTCACTCACACACAGATACAAGCCATTGCCAGTTCAGCCACATCCACACCTTTCCATAATTCAGTTAGAGGGAGACAATGAGATTCAGACAAAGACAACATTATTCACAGACAGACTGCTAAACACAGCTCGTTTCACACACATACACTCTCACACTCACACACACACACACACACACACACACACACACACACACCCCGACCCAACTGCAGGTATTGAACAGTCAAGCCAAGCTTTTCTCTGCTGTACGTTAACTACCAAAATAAAGATTGTATTCATTACTTTAGCTCTACGGGGAAAACTTTAAATATTCCTTTCATTTTTCCAGGTACAGGTAACATACAGTAACAGCTGAGAAGGGGCCCCATACTGGCTGAATACAAATTAATAACATGTCACTGATATAGGAGCTCCGATGTTGGGATGTAGTCCAACTGTGCTGAAAATGTAAAATGCTGTATTCAGTGCTGTGTTTCTGTCAGTGTGTTGGTTTGTCCATCCCTCTCTGTATGACTCCTTCTTCATTTCCCAGTTTTCTATCCATCCTGTTGTGTACACTACGTGTTCTTTTTAGTGCGTCTACGAGGGAACAGATCCCCGCTCGTCTCTGCGGTTGTGTGCGTGCACAACCCTCAAATATTCAACACCGCTGGGACGCGAGGAAAGGCGGAAGATTCGGTGGAGGGAATCAACACACAAACAAACGAAAAGGATCCTCCAACATCCATCCACCCTTCCATCCATTTATTCATCTGACCAGCAATCCAGCCATCCAGCGGTGTTTAAATATTCACTAGTGCTAAAGGAAATTGTGAAGCACAACAGGCAGATAGAAAAAAAAAAAGGGATGATTAGGGAGGAGTGCTGAAGAGTGACGGACGGAGCGAGGGAGCAGAGGAGGCATTGAGGGCAGGAGCTGCAGTATAGCACCCCCTGGAGGCTTAAAATGAATGTGAAGATCAAGAAGTCTGTCAGGGAATGTAACACAGGAGAGAGTCAGAGCTGATGTACAGCCGGATGACTATTTCAAACTAGGTTTACTTCAACAAGACGGATGCACTGTCTCCAAAGATCATAAAAAAAGTACTTTGTAGATATTTGGGTACTGCTTAGACTTCTGAGTATACTTAAAAATATTGTACGAATGCAAAAACAATTGTTTGCTGGTGGTGGGAAAACGGACATTTTTTTAAATCATCAGTACAAAAGCAGTTTCTACAGCCACGCTAATTGAAAGAAAGAATCTAAAACAGAGAGAATTAGAAAAGTCCTGTGTGTCTGGGAGTAAAGACAGAGAGAAAGATAGATCCAGAAGGACCTCACTGATCAGGGCCACGGCATTTCTTATTTACACAACCGCTCACACACACACACACACACACACACACACACACACACACACACACACACACACACACACACACACACACACACACACACACACACACTCACACACACCAAAACATTTCTTATTTACCAGCTTACGTCTGCACTATTTATGGGGCACTGGGGAGAGGCACAGAAGAGAGGAAGAGAGGAGAGGGGCTAAAATATGCATAGGGGCTGGTTCTTCAGGGACAGACGGTGGGGGGAGTCAGAGAGAGGGAGGAAGACAGAGAGAGAGAGAGGAGGGAGAGAGACAGGAGGAGAGAAGAGTTAAAGTTGTGGTGTGGAAGAGGTGGACAGAGAGGTGAAAGCCAGCGACTGAGAGAGAAAGTAAAAGTCTTTGTATGCAGAGGGAGACGAGAGAGGGACTGAGAGAGTGCGGTGAGGAGGGAGAGAGGATGATGCAGCGACGTGTCCATGCAGCAGTTCCCCTTGGGTGTGTGTGTGAGGGGAGAGAGAGAGAGAGCTTGACATCATACGGCCCCTCCGAGGGGTTGAAAGAGGCCAAAGCCTTTTTCTCGCTGGCCAACCGGCCTTCTTCATCCATCGGTACCTCATTAAAACACACACAAATTACCCCATTCCACTTTCTCTGGCAGATGCACACACATACACACACACACACACACACACATACACACAATAATAGCTAGCAGTGGCATTAACCTCCATGGTTGTAGCTCTCCATCTCCCCCAGTCAGCCTTTCTGTCTAGCCCACTTAGAGAGCCCTCCCATGGGGCAATGGAGCTGTGGCAGGTCGGGCTTGGGCTGCAAGTTTTTTCACACACACACACACACACACACACACACACACACACACACACACACACACACACACACACACACACACACACACACACACACACACACACACACACACACACACACACACACACACACACACACACACACACTTGGGCCATGACCAAAGTGTAACAAGATGGATATAGCTGGAGTGCAGCAGCCAAAGAGGAAGAAGTACAAGGAGCTGAGGGAGAGAAGAAGGTGAACTGAGCTCGACTTAGCTGGAATCAAAACAACACAGAATTAAACTCATTTGACCTGACTAAACTCAGCTGAGTTTATATGTGAGGAGAATAACTGTCTGTTGTTAAGTCAAGTCAAGCTATATAAAGGTTTTATACATTTTAACTCACACTAGCGTGATGTTTTTGTTTTTTTACGAAAGTGCTCTATAAGAAAGTTATCATCATTAGTATTACTACTGTGCGGGAAAAATAAAACCAAACCAAACCAACAGTTATTTAGGTCTTCAGTGTGAGAAGTGTAGTCAAGTTTCTTTTTAAATCCAAACGTAACAACAGATTTATCAAACTAATGATTCCCATCCAACAATTCATCAGTCCATAAGGATGTTGTGACCTGGTCAGACAACAGGAGAGGAGTCATCTGGGATGGAGCGTGTGTAGCAGAGGAGTGGAGGTGTTTGTGTGTGTTTGTAGAGGTGTGTGGAGGTGAATGGGAGTGTGTGAGGTGTGAGTGGTGCCTGTGTGTGGACATTAACCGACAGGGTCCAGCAGTCACCCTGCTGTTAAATGGACTGGCCAGCCATATGCCCACCACCTCCGGCCCTACATCACTGCCACTTTGTGTGCGTGTGTAGGTGTGTGGGTGTGTGTGTGTGTGTGTGTGTGTGTGTGCGTTGCTGGGGCAGGCTTTTGTAAATTCAAATAATTCCTGGTAGAAGTTCTTATATAGGTTGTTTTTGTGTTTTTCTGACTTTCTTTGTCTAACTCTTTGTTGTTTGACATCCTGCCCACAGACCACTCTTCTCATTACGTACCATTCGAACACAGCACATATTATAGAGTGAACGCTTTTTGCCATTATCATCTACACTATTCACAAGGCATTGATATTACTGGCTGCTGTGGTAAGAACATATTTGTGTGTATTGAATGTTACTTCATGTATTCATATCAATTATCTTGATACGTATATATAGGCAGGGATGAAGGAGCCCCGGGATCTCTCGGGAGAGTTAAGTCAACCAGACCCAGACCAAAGCAAAGGTGTCAAGTGATGTGTATTTCTATAGTGACGTTAGTTGATCCTGGGACAACTCGGTTTGCTTATACTCTGTGTGTAGCAGATAAACCTACGTGGAGTGAAGACAATCAAATCTCAGGGTGTTCCTGATTGTTAGATACTGTGGTGTTTCACCATTAGTCAGATGTAGTTGTTAAGTAAGCAGTTAGATATTATGATATTAAGATTCGAGCATAATCAACAAAGCTGCTTATCAAAAACCAACCACTACAATGCAAACTCAAGCTTTTGCCAGAGACGTTAAACTTGTAGCTTCCAAGGAGTTATCAAAAGCCACCTTTTAGCCTTTTGAAAGATTCCAGCATGTTAATCTGTAAATGAATCCCAACACAGTGATTGGATATCCTATGAGCAACTCTTGTCTGAAACAGTGGAAAAAACTGTATTATATATATATAATATATATATATATATGCAGGTTCAACACTAAAACATTACACAAAGCACAATTTGTTCTGCTTCTCAAACATGATGGTGGTTGAGGTGCTTTGGCAGATTCCACTTAAAGATAGACTGCAGCTCTTTTTGATTTTTTTTGTAATCAATTAGTATTATTTGATCTGTCTAGTAGAATTGTAAAACACCAGAAAATGGTGATCATTGGTGATACTGATTAAACACAATGCAAGTAATTCCATTTCTACAATCTGTAGGCTTCCACAACAACTAGCTTTCTTTATAAAACACCTCTGGTCAATGCAGCAGGCAGCAGTATGAGGAAAGTTTACAGATTTCCCCTTTAACAGCGTTGTTTGACCTACAGACTTTTTAGGTCACTAGTATGTTGCTAAGAGGATACAAGAGACAAGGAGCAGAAGAAATGGAGGAGGACAGAGAGGTTTACATCATCATAGACCTGGCCACAGCTGGCCTAGGACCTACTCTTGGGTGACTTATATCCTCTCTTCTCTTTCATACGCACACACACAAATGTGTCTGGACCCTAATGGCATGAGGCTTGCCAGAACCCTGCTCAGACCTCATGAGGAGAGATGGAAAGAGGGGGACAGAGGAACGGAAAGAGGGCGGAGGGAGGACTACGGATGAGCAGTAAATAAAGGGAATCTCTAAAATGATGGACAGTAGCTGGGAGGTATCGGAAGAGGTTCTGGAGAAGGTTACTGAATATTGAGGGATCGGTGGAAGCCTTTGAAAGAAGGGAGGGTTTAGGTTAAGAATATTAACTACATTTCTCTTATACAGTGAGTCTCCTTGGGTACACATTCTACTTTCTACCGTGAGATCAGCACCTGCACACAACCATTCCCTAATTTATGCCAGACAAGAACTACACACACACACACACACACACAAACATACAGACAGAAAGAGAGTCAGGTCAAGGCCAACACAAAGACAGAATTTAGGGGGCCTACCTGTAGTTCTGTCTGAAAGAAGAACTTCTGCGGACACTGGGAACAGTCGTAGATCTTGTCTTCCTGGCCGTGGACGGCAAAAATGTGCTGCTGGAGCTTGTTGGCCTGCACAAACACTGGGAGAGGAAAACATAAACCGCAACACATTACACAGTGTTTATTATTCCACTGAATTCCACTGACTTCAGAAGAAAAAAAAAATGCCTATTAGGCAGAGAAACAGTTTAATCTCCATTGTTGTTGGCATGTCTGTTGCTGGAGCTTCAGGTCTATGGTGTTAAACTCAAGGTAATATAAAAAGTAATTTTTGAATGGTTAAGTGAAAGCTTTGGAGAAAACTGATCTTGGGTCTGTGAGTGAAAGATAGTGAAGGTGTTTGGATATAGACTACAGTACATGTAGCTTTTTATTAGCTCCAATCTACTGATTTACTGTTTACAACCTGACTGTTGAACGATAAGTGCTACACCATCTGCAGTATACTGAACCAGCAGAGAAGGAAGCAAATGGCAACTGAGTTTTGGGTACAAATAAACCAACAAACGCGCACAACTAAAGCAAATGAATGGCTGACGGGGAAGACGTGAGTGCAGGAGAAAGAAGGAGAGAAAACAGGAAGTGCTATCCTCAGCAGACCTTGTGATATTTATCAATAAATGATCTCCTCCTTTTTTTAACTTCTGCTTCACTGTTGTCTCATACTTTTTTTTTTTTTTCTTTCTCTCTCTCCCTTTTGTTTCAGTAAACTTTTGGTTTTCACTGTGTGTATGTGTTGAATTATTAAGCCTCCCCATAGGAGTGGTGCCCATCTTACTAATTCATAAGCCACCAAGGAATAGATTTAAAGTTTAAAGAGTTGCTGTGTACCTGGGGGAGGGAGAGGAGGAGGGGGAGAGAGGCACACAACACAAGACAAACTCAACAACTGAGGGAGGGGAAAGACAGTGAAGGGGAGAAAGAGGGAGGGCAGAGATAGAGAGAGAGAGAGAGAGAGAGAGAGAGTATGGGGATAGAGAGTCAAGAGATGGGAGGGAGGGAGGGAGGGAAGGTGCAGCCCTAGTTTCTGGTAAAATACACCGAACCACAGGCCTAATTTGGTCATCCAGCATTTTGTTTGTGTCCTCTAGTGGATTTCAGAGACACAGGGTACTTCATATTTGGCATGTTTGGAGGTAATATTGCATGAACTTTTGCACATGCAGAGTATTGTGTCTACTTCTTTAGCAGCAGCCCCCTGCTGGAATATTACACCCACAGGTAACAATGTTAAAACAATGAATGTTCCTAACATGATCTCGTTTTTAACTGAAAAAAATAAATAAAGTAAAACATATACACTATGTATCATGATGCAGGTAACCCAGAGAGGGCTTTACCGTGCCACAACAAGTACTGGAGACGATTTAAGTGCAAACCTTGCTTCCAACTGCAATAATAAGACGTGTTCAGTTTGGTGTTTAGAAAGTTTGTGCTGGTGGTTGTCTGCTTTAAAAAGGAATGCACTATTCTGGCTGGTTAAAACCCTTTTGGATTCATATTCATCTGTGATTAGACAGATAACATATAGTGCAAATAAAACAAAAAGCCAAACAGTTCTACAATAATAACCTATGGTTAGGGTAGGAATGTCTATAGTAGTCTATATTTCATTGGTGATAAACAGTGATGTAAAAAAGAGTAGTGTCGCCGGTTACACAAACACCTTCAGAATGAAACTCAAGGTGTCATTTCTCCTTAGTTGAGGAACTTACTTAAGCATATTGCATGGAAAATGTTCCTTTAGTTAAAGTAAATGGTAACGCATTTACTGCACTGACAGAGACTTTATAGCGGTGAAGGTCCATGGAGACCTTCTGTTTGACTTGAACTTGCTTGCTATGTTCCCACAGTGCATAAAAATGGCAAGTAAAAGAAGACAAGAAAACCAAATTTATCAGAGGAGGAAAAAATTATACATCAGGAATAATACAATAGAAAAACGCATTGGTTATTTTATTTTCATGAATGCACACTAACTGGACATTGATTGAATACTGATTTTACCCTGACATAGTTCCCATCTATCTTCCCTCACATTCTTAGGCAGCCTGGCAGCAATAAATAAGTGTGCTGCTATCTTATCCTCTTGTTTTGATGGGATAATAGTTTTTTACGGTATACTAAAGTGTGTGATTGTATGGGATTATTCAGGCCATTTTTTGTGACCCTGCTGTGTAGATTGTGAATTCATGTGTGCTAAATTGTTTCTGTGAGCACTATACATCTCCATGTTTCTTTGTCAATTTTTAAATGCTAAGCAGATAGGACACAAGTGAGTACTGTTGTTTTCTGTGCTACTGTCCTTGACGGTGAATGTGTGTGTGTGTGTGTGTGTGTGTGTGTGTGTGTTTGTCTCTCACCTGTGAAGCAGACGGGACACTTGAAGGTACCTCCCATGCCTTCAAAGCTGTGCTCTATCAGGTGGCAAAGCAGCTTGGCAGGTGAATCAAACATCTGGTTACACAGCTTGCATTCGTGATTGATGCCCTCCTCTGCAAATAGGAGACAGACACGCATATGTAGGTTGGGTTAGGCAACACGAAAACAGGAACATATGACATCATTTTAGAATATTAATACAAAACTCAGGGAATATGTCTGCACATACAGAATCGGTCAGATGCCGTCAAACTGTGGCATATAATACACTGAAAAAAATCATACAGGTAACAGAGGAAACCGGTAGACACAGATTAGAAATGCACATGTAAACCATACAGCAATAACAGGAATATTAATAGAAGTGGCGCTCCTATTGCTCACATTCTATTACTAACTAACTAGGATTAAACATACATGATTTAAGCAGTGACACTTGTTTCACATATTATATAAGTGTAGTCTTTAGTCTTTAAAAAAAAGAAGCTACATTAAACCACAAACAAGTGAAATAAGCTCTCACCATTGGCAAAATTTAATTTTAAAAACTACGATTTTAAAGGTTCATCTCCGGATCAGTTAAGGTGTCAACCCTTGCTGCATGATCTCCTTTAATTTTTCCTTCTCCCTTCTACAACCCCCTCCCCCATCCCCCCACCCCAAACACTCACACACACCCATCCCAGTGCCATATCTGCCCCAGCTGGTAATAGTCTGTCCTCCCCACAGGGCTGTGGATGATCTACCCTTCTTATGGTCATCCCTCCTTCCCCTCCCTCTGTCCTCGTTATCTGCCTTCGCCCACCGCAGCCGCTCATCCATCCCTCACTTTGTCCCTTCCTCCCTCCGTGTCTCCCTTAACGCCCCTCTTGGTCTATCACTTGCTGATTGATATGTGTGGGTTCCAATTCAAACCCCTCACCCCATGTTACCTGCCTTCACATATACCGTGCTGATGTCTCTGAATGTCTCTTGACTACCCAACTCTCTGGCCATGTACCTTTGCTCTATCAGTCATTTAAAGTGGACACACCTCCCACAATCTCTTATTCAGATTAAACTGACAGTAAGTCTGAGATGGTGTTTACAGTAGATAAATTAGTTGACACGTCACACTTCAGCTGTATCTTCATCACAAACACACAAGAGAGACTGTCCCCGAGCCTCCATCCTTCCTGATTATTCTCACTAGGATTATACCAATGTTGGTGTGTCTCTGTGTCTATTTTAAGAAGGTGTCAGTGGCATCACAGCACCCATGGTGAAAGGCCAGATGAAAAGTGGGCGTCATAAACACACACACACCCACACCCCTTGACGATCAGGTCTCCTGCCAGTTGTCCTTATCACAATTGTACCATACAGGACCAATGCACCAGTCACACACACACAACCACACACACGTCATGTGGGACCACACACACACACACACACACACACACACACACACACGCACACCACAGGACTATAGAGCCCGGAGACATCAGATGGTGTCTTCTCACAGACTAACACACAAAAACATGCATACACGTACAGTGACTCAAAGATACACATAGACAATATAAAGAGGACACGGTCAGTGACTTCTCCGCCTTTTCTCAAGTAAGTGCTATTAATGTGTGCGTACTCTCACACACATTAAAACAGTCTGCAGAACTTCAGCTGCAGGGGATCATGGGGTTAATAACGTCTTCAATCATACATCCATGACACCCATACTGACTTATACACACACACAAAGATTCCTATCTCTCTTTGCCTCAAAGGCCGACACAAGGGTGCCCTAATCCCGTCTCAATAGCTGTGGGGGAGTGTGAGTGTGTGTGTGTGTGTGTGTGTGTGTGTGCGTGTCTGTTGGGTGCCACATGGGTTTATATGGATGAGATGGAATGCTCCATGGTCCCGGTCCCCAAACATCCCCTGTCACACACACACACACACACACACGCACGCACACACACACACACACACACACACACACACACACACACACACACACACACACACACACACACACACACACACACACACACACACACACACCTCAAAGGCTGCTAGGTTGTGTGGGGCGCCAGTGTGTCCGAGACATACTGAGACAGATAGAGGTTCATTATCATTTACTAGGAGATTGAAACAGCAGGAGAGAGTCACATGGAGTGAGACACACAGAGAGAACGAGGGAGATAGAGAGAGAGAAAGAGGGAGGAGTGTACCGCACTACCAGTTTAATTAATTGTCATGTTTCATATTTTAATTATCATGCAAGTAATCCTTGTCTCGGTGAAAGTATACTTTTATTTAACACTGGATCTTTCTCATAATACATTGTTTCAACCAAACAGAAGTAAAAGACAGACCTGAGAGAAAGAGATACAGACAGAAAGTGAATAAGTAAGTTTTGCCCACACTTCAGTGATCTCAGTGTGTGTATGTTGTGTGTGTGCTGGGGGTCTCTGTAGAAGGCACCTTTAAAGCTCTTTGCCCTCAGTAAAGGTAACGCTCCTTTCAGAAGTTGGCCCGCACTCTCCCACGCCACCAGGATCAGAAGAAGTGGTCAAAGATCGACTACCTTTACATGTTCACAGTGATGTGCCTATTACCCATAGTTTGTGAATTTAGACAGAGACATCCTCACTGTACACATGCTGTATCAGAGCTCTGTGGTTACTGCAGGTGTTTTAGCTGCAATTACGAAGACAAAAATCCCAAACTGCACACATATGGCATGTATAGAGATCTGGTTATGACTTGCTTCTATTAAAGCAAATTAAACTTAAGCAATCCACACAAGACAACTCCAGCAATCACTGTAACTTAATCAGGATATGTTGTAATGCTTTACTTTTACTTATCTCATGAGAGTGAAGTCCGATTTTTTGGGTCATTCTCTATATAGATCTTTATCTAGAGATATGTCTTCATCAAAAGCGAACAATATACAATTTAGGGGGAATTTATAATAAAAAGTGTCTTAGTAGCGCTGCAACTATGATTTTTTTTTTCTTGTTACTCAATGGATCACTGAGTCTTTCAAATGGAAGGACATAGTCAAAGACGCCCATCACAATTCCCCTTAATCCCAATGCGTGGTTTCCAGATTGCTTATTTTGACCAACAGTTTAAAACAAAATAAAAACAAGACTTGTTGTTGATTAGTTTTCTATTGATCATTTCAGTACAAATTTCATCGGTAGAAACAAAAAAAACCTTTGTTGCATATTGTTCCATATCTTTTTTTTTTGTAGACGACATCAATGACACAGTCAGTCTTACAAAAGAAACTTTAAAAGAAAATTAACAGTCAATCAATTATCGAGTGAATGAAAAAAGTGGCTACAGATGAAAAAAGACAAAAACTACAGCGAGAGAGGGAAAGAGTAAGACAGAGACAAAGGGAGAGAGAGAGAATTGAAGGGAAATCAGCTAGGTGCAGAGAGATAATTGGGCTGTCCAGAACAAGGCCATGGGGAGAGGCCTCCAACGCCTCTGTGTGTGTGCGTCTGTGTCCCATGAAAGACTTCTCTTTTCTGACAAATACATTGTTTTGATCAGTGTGTGTGGGGTGTGTGTGGGGACCGCGGCCTCTGTATGCTGTCCCCCTCTGAGACCCAGTCCGTGTGTGAGCGTGTGTGTGTGTGTGAGAGACCCATAGTGAGATGACAGAGTCGCAGAGTATCCTGCCGTTACGCTTTGTCTCACAGAGTGCATTTGATCCAGCAGCATACGCACACACACGCACACACACGCACACACACACACGCACACACACACACACACACACACAACCCTGGGAGGCCTATGCTGGGACAGAGAACACAGGGGAGAGAGGGATGAGAGAGAGAGAGAGGGAGAGCGAGGCAGGGTGAAGGTTAGGACGCTGAGTTTGTTAACAGACATCAGAAATTAACTTTTTATGCTATTTAAAGCACACCAAAGCAAGTGTGGGTCTGGTTTATGGGGGAATCCTGCTCACTTGTTTGGATAAAGAACATGCATACTTTGCAAAAATGTGTGGCACGACCTGCTCTCACTCTCTTTTACCACTGTTAACTGTTAAAATATATTTTTTTAATGGTCACAAATATTTTCCATTTGACTGATCAAGCTTTATACAAGGAACATTTTATTCATAGCAGTCTAATTTGTCGAAGACATGTTCCAGCTGTGCTGACAGTTCCCAAAATGTACAACTAGCTGTTCTTGATTGATTGGTTGGTTGACAATTCTTCTGGTAAAACTCGTTAGGACACTTTTCTTGATTTCTACAAAGGGAATGCAACACCTGACCATAGGCCTGTTACAATTTCTATAACCACTTATTGTACGAAATATAAAGATAACCTCAATCATTTGACCTCCAAAATTAAGATTTTAGCCACCATGATGCCAGAATCAAAAAGCAGAGTTTTCCCTACCATTAGACTTGGGCATTTCACAGACATTGTGCATTTTTGTTCACAGAGCCTGAGAGTCCATTCCTTTTATTGTTTTGTTTTTGTGGATGCATTTTATTTATCTAGGATATTTTAACATGTTTTTTTATATTCCAGTGTCTTAATACCTTACAACTTAAAAGACCATTGTTTTTTGAAAGGCTGTACTTATAATATAATAAAATAATATTAAATCATTGGCATAAAATGGTCTTAAAATTACAATAATATTGTTTATCGCAATTGTTTCTGGGGGCAATTCATCATCCAATAAAATAAGGTATTGTGACAGACAATCATGGCAGAATAGTACTCAACTTTTAAGTGCTTACATTTATCAAATTCCTGCCTGTAATTATGAACATGAACATTTCATGTCGTGTTATCATGTTCACAGTGGGCAGCAAACAAGAAAAACCATTCAAACTAAATATCAGAGAGGTAGGCAGACAGAGAAAGAGAAACTGCTTTTTAAAGGGAAACTGCCCCTAAAATTCAAGCTGCTGCCACACACACACACACACACACACACACACACACACACACACACACACACACACACACACACACACACACACACACACACACACACACACACACACACACACACACACACACACACACACACACACACACACACACACAGGTAATTGGTGGCTTGCTGCTGTGCATCTGTTGAATAACTGATGAGGTTTCACCTCTGGAAACAGAGACAATGTGAAGACAGGATGTAATGTAATGTTAGTGAATGGACGGAGGGCAGGAAGGGGGGGGCACACACACACACAGAAAGAAAAGTCCATACAGCGGTCAGACTCATCCTTACAATTCAACAATGTCGCTCACAAACACACACACACAAACACACACCTACAAACACACACCTCATTGCTTATGCTCTACGTCCGTCTCATTCTCTCTCGTTACTCTCCTCTCTCTCTCTGCTAATTGACCAGAGGAGAGGGACCAGGTGGCATCATCCTAGTCACACCAACACCTACACACGCACGCACACACACACACACATTAATGCTGGCCTCATCACAGACCCCTGCAACATGCAGCACAACATAAATGAGCTCCTCGGTTTATGTTTGGGGACGGATCCCTGAAGTGATTGCATACCACACACACACACACACACACACACACACACACACACACACACACACACACACACACACACACACACACACACACACACACACACACACACACACACACACACACACACACACACACACTTAACACCCTTTCACAGTCTTGGCTGGGATACTCCTTTGGGTGCCTGGCCCCCCCATAAGCCCCGACCTCTCACCCTCCCCAACTCTACCGAGTCTGTATGGGCTGCTGCTGGTCCCTTGGGTGTCTACCCCCATTACTGCCCCTTTCTGCTAATGTCAACCCCCTCCATCCCCAAACTATGTGAGGTTGCAAGTGTGTGTGTGAAAGAACAGTAGAAAGTGTGTGTATGGTCCCTTTGCGACATATAGGCCGTAAACCAAGCCAGGCGATTGATGGCGAGGACAGCAAGGGAGAGCTAGCAAGAGAAAGAGAAAGAGAGAGAGAGAGTAAGGAGGACTGCAGAGAGAAGGATGGAGTCAGGGTTGACGGGATGGACGGAGGGAGAGCAACAGAGGCGTTTGGGAGAAAGAAGGAGTGCAGCAAAGAAGAGAGCAGTGGACGGAAGGAGGAGGAGTATGCACCTCTCTGGGGGGCTCGCTCAAGGTGTGTTTCCATGGCAACCAGGGGTGGGGGGGGTTGATGCGGAGGGGGAGTGAGCTTGACCCATTGGTAGTGTGGGGGCTGGAGAATAGACACACATACACACAAACTCATGCACATACACACACACACACACAACCTGCTGCAGTGCTGGAGGGGTCCCAAGAGTGCCCCCACCTTTACTCACCCTCTCCCTCTCTCTCTTACACACACACACAAACACACACACAGAGAAAGAATGCTGCAGTGCTGAGGTCCCGCGAGTACCCAACACCCACACACATTCTCCCTCCCTCCTCTCATCTTCCATTTTGCCTCTCTCTTTCCATCACTCTCTGTGTGGTAATTGTTAATATTTTCATCAGTTGTTTATGTACTTTACAGTGTGGCTTCTCACATGTAGTTGAATGAAGCTGGGAAATAGAGCTACAGCACTTTCAAACAGAAGAATCTCACCCACTGAAACAGGCTGCTTTTGACCTATTCATTTCAGTCAGCTGTCAGAGGTTCATCTGTGGTCAAAGCGTCTGCAACTTTAATTTTGGTTCGCAGAACTAAAAAAAAACATAAATCAAGTGCAAAATAAGGTTTCTGTTTCTCGGTCTCTTGCATGCTCTTTCACTCGTATGGTATTCAGGTACATAAATGTTGTTTAAGCTTCCATAACAAATTATCCATCCTACAGAGCTGCCAGTCCACCAAAAAAGACACGTCCAAGACACGTTCAAGCGAGGTAGGGTAAAAGGTTGTGACAGGCCAGACAACACATATTGAGCCATTCAGGTAGACTATAGATGCAGGTATACCATATATCACTGAGCTGGTCGACAGACAATATAGTGCACACGCTGTGGTAAAAAAGTGATATACATGGGATGCGAATGTCCCTAGTAGCAGACTTCATAGAGCCTAAAACAGAGAGGAGGCTCTCTACCTTCATTGTGCACACAGCTACAGTTTCTGGCTTCCCAGATGGCAGATGATGGGTTCATGAAAGTCCAGTGGTTTAACAACTTTCATCAAATACCTACAGTTCAGTTCACTCACCCTTTAGATTTTGAAGCGAGTCAGTGAAAGCAACATCCACCATATTAAAGAAAGAGAAAGACACAGGCCTTCCCCTTGAAAAACTAAGAAGAGAGACGACACTTAAGCACTCGTGCTACTCCTCCAAAAAAAAATCTCATATTGTCCTGTACTGAATAATTTCAGTGGAAACACTCACACACACACATGCACAAACACACACACACACACACACACAGGCCCACTATTGGCAGACAGTGGCAACATATGGTGATAGCCAGTTTGTGTGTATAGTGAAAGGAAGCACAAATTGAGCATATTTGTGGAGAGCAAAAGTGCATGTGTGTCTTGGAAAGAGTCTGTGTCTGTGTGTGTGTTTGTGTGTAGCAGCTTGGATTTTCCCTGTCAGATTACATAACAGTGGGAAGCTGGAGCGCTCTGTCCTGTAGGAGCCAAAAACCTTCTCAGTTACACACACACACACACACACACACACACACACACACACACACACACACACACACACACACACACACACACACACACACACACACACACACACACACACACACACACACACACACACCATCATCATCATCATCATCATCATCATCATCCATTGCTGTCTCTGGTTATTGTTTGTTTAAATGTTTAAGTCACACAGTTTATCACAACTTTATTAGACCTCGCCGGGTGGTGCTTATTTATAGCAATACACTCACAACATAAGTATTTGATTTTGTGTTTTTAAGGACTTCCTGTAAAACATATGAACATGATTTAAAAAAAGGATGAATAAATGTACAAGATATCAAAAATAGACTCAAAAAAGGTTTGACAATTATTCTGATTTGTTCTGATAATGTTTTACTAACTTTAGAGCTGTAATTTGGGATTTTCTTCTTTTTTTTTTACAGCAAAGCAGGGAGGTATAAAATGGTATAAAAGCACTACTGGATAAATGATTTAACCTTCTTTATCTGCTGTAGCTTAACAATACAGTGGAGAACTGCAGTGCAATGAATAATTTTAAGTGTATCCACTTTTTATATACAAATAAGTGGTTAAAGTATCGTTGTTCAGCTGGGGGTTTGTTAAAAACCTCTCTTGTTGCTGAGAGCTCGTATTGCTGTCTGATCTGACTGTAGGATGATTGGTTGTTAAGCTGTGCCTATTGTGATACATCAGAGCCCCTAAAGCAGATCACTTAAATCTGCCAGTAAAACTTTATCACAACTGTCATGATTGATTATTAAGCCATGATACCTCTGTGATAAGAGTACTGTGCTCTGAATTGCAAAAAAAACAAAAAGAAAACAGAACAAGGCTGGAACAGCAGGGAGCAGGTGAATGCTAAAACATCACATTCAAGTGCATTCGGTCACACATGTTGTTCATAAACACGAAACAATACACACACCAACACAGGATGTTCAGTGTCATCTTGAGGGCACTTGACCGTAACGAGTGGCCGACATGCAAGTCTTGTATTATCATACGTAATGAGACTTTAATTAATATTCAAACAGGAGAGGTGCACACATCATCGCTCTGGCCTTGGAATCATCGCTCAGGAGTTTCAGGAGGAAAATGGGGAATTACTGTTTCCTCCAATAAGCACACGGAAAGCTAATACCACACACACACACACACACACACACACACACACACACACACACACACACACACACACACACACACACACACACACACACACACACACACACACACACACACACACACACACTCTTTTTAGCTCGTTAGCAGGGATGAGAGTAATAAATGCAGAGTATATTTGTGTTTAGAATCTTAATTGAAAGCTTGAAAGTGGCCAAGAGGGAATAAGCCTAATCACTGTGTGAATAAACCATCAACACACACGCACACACACACAAGGACAGACAGACAGACAGACAGACAGACAGACAGACACACACACACACACACACACACACACACACACATAAAAGCTTGCCACTCCCTGGGATAACATTTAAAACTGAAGTACTTTTCTCTAGCCATCCATTCCTTTCTTTCCTCCCTCTCTCCCATCCCTTTTAACTCCTCCTATCCTCCTCCTCCTCCTGCTTTTTCCACAGTCCCTCCATCCTCCCATCTGTTTACATATGTAAAACACAACTACAGCCCCCTGGATGCACATCAACGGTATGTGTGTGTGTGTGTGTGTGTGTGTGTGTGTGTGTGTGTGTGTGTGTGTGTGTGTGTGTGTGTGTGTGTGTGTGTGTGTGAGCTGATGCTGGTTAAGACTATAGTCGACATCCACGAGGAGTTATAAAAAGTGTTTATGGTGGGTCAGGGCATGCCCTAATTGATTACAGGTATTTACTGCTGCAGGTGTTTTTCATTCCGTCAGTGGTATTGTTGTGGAATGATCATATGTGGGCTTATTAAACAGGCTAGAACATATTTATTTAAATGTAACGCTTTCACAATTAAATGTAAAAGTTTAACCCATAGATAAACGTACATTTTGAAAGATAAAGACATTGTAGAATTCTTCTGAGTGACTTGTAAAATGGATTGTTTTTCTGACTGAATATTCAAGTTGAAAACCAAGATGCAACTTGCACTTAAATGTTTGCACTTTATAGATGGAGAAGTTGCACAAGCACATTTAAGGAGACTGAAGGCAAAAGGCTTTTAAAAGCCAAATTCAGGTGGGGGGTGGATGAAACCTGCGAGCCCACCGTGGTGCGATAGATCAGAACACGCACACACAAAATCACCCGCCCATCCAGGTTAGCAAGCACGTCTGTATCCAGGGCTAATCACCACGGCAACCGTAATCAAGGCTCTGATCTAGTTGTCAAGGTGATAAAGAGACGGTCACCCCTGAATGTCTCTCCCTCTCTCTGAAAGGCTAAATCACTCAGTTTTGAAAAAAACTGTTATTTACATTGCTTTTTATTTAGGACAGATTTAAAAAAAAAAAAAAAAAAAAAAAATAACAAAACAGTGTGTTAAAAGAGAGAGTGTGTGTGTTAGAGACATTGACAGAGAAAGGTAGGGTTGGAGAGAAGAGGTGTATGGTGTTGATTAAGATTCACTAATCGTTTGTTTTTGGTGCTAAATCTAACGGATATGTGTGTATGTGTTTGCCTACCTCTATCTAATCCTATCCTGCTGTTTACTGGTGTGTGTGTGTGTGTCTGTGTTTGTGTGTTTCTTTAATCTGTGCTCCCAGGAGGAGTCAGAGGGAGCTAGCAGGCTTCTCCCTGCTGCATCTCCCAAATACCACTAAAAAGCCAATCTCCATTCCACAACAACAACATTAAGGCCCACACACACACACACACACACACACACACACACACACACACACACACACACACACACACACACACACACACACACACACACACACACACACACACACACACACACACATTAACACACACAAAAACTGGAGAGAAAGGCCTGAGAGACGTGCTTAGTTTTCTGTTCACCAAACTGTAAACCCCACCCTAAAAGCACATGTTGTCATGTGCAATCACATGTAATAAAGCAGCTGAAATAGATTTCCATACTCTCTGAGATCTTTAAGTAGTGTGTAACCAAATATACCGTCGTTTTATTCACGTTTTAC